>NC_136490.1:165055414-165250414 GCF_053919585.1 Euprymna scolopes | reverse complement strand
TAATGAACAAATAAAAAAAGGGTAATATTTATATCTATATTTTAAGAAGTATATTTAGATAATGTAATGTGAAAAACAATATAGATTATTGGAGGATAATCCAAAGCGTAATAGGTTTACTCTAAAATATCATGAAATGAAACGAAAGTTAATATCCAATAGAATCGCATGTAGAATAATCCAGTAAGTAGTTTTGAAAGTTTGTAAATGGTCCGACGAAGCTCCGAGTCAGAAATTCGAAGAATACCCCCCTATATATATATATATATATATATATATATATATATATATATATATATATATATATATATATATATATATATATATATATATATATATTCAAATTAAACATTAGAAACCGATGATTCATACTATAAGTATAATTGGTCTTACACGTGTTTCCTTGAATAGTGGACATTCACACAAAAAAAACATCAGACAGATTATTCTTTCTCGGAAAGAGACTGTTATATATTATGGTTGATATTTAATTAGAATCTGAGAATTTTTCCTTCAAACTCCTCGGCTTCACATTCGCAGAAAATATGAACTGAAACAAATACATAGAGGAGATTGCGAAGGCTGCAACTGGACTCCCTCTATTGTGCTAGAAAACGACTCACACCTCAGAATATCCTGTACTTCTAAAAGGCCACATTAGCCCATGCATGGAGTATTGTTGCCACATGCTAGTGCATCTTCCACTAGTTTGTCCCTCTTGGATAGGGTCTCAAAATATCTCCAATATAATAGCTCCCACTTTGTAAACTAAGTTCCAACCCCTATCCTATCGCCGCTATGTTGCATCCCTACGCCTATTTTACAAGTATTTTAAGGGAATGCACTGATGAATCCATTACACTTATGCGCCCCCTCGGCGTACGTATCTCCAACAAAGTTGCTTAGCAACAAAATCACACCCCTTCACTGGTGAGGTCTCTAGATGTCAGAAAGGTTTCTACTCTGACAGCTTCTTCCCTAAAACGGCCAGATTTTGGAATTCCCCTTTTGCTACCTGCTTCCACAACTGTACTGATATGCAGAAGTTACAATTGTAACGTAAACCAACATCTTGTTAATCTTTATTAGGTTCTAATTAGTAACTTCTTATGTCCAAATGCCAATGTGCCTTGTTTGGGGTGAAGCTGATTAAAAAAATAATATGAATTAATTAGTACGTTTGTCTTCGACTATAGCTATTATAACCTTTTTTACTCAGACTAAGTAGCATTTAATCTGACAATTTCAATTATACTCATAACTAAACAATTTTCTTTCGTTATGTCATAGCGATTTATTGAGAATATAATGAATACTTTTATTTTATAAATTGCTGCACTTGGGCAATGACATTTCTAATATACTATACTTCTAAATACAAACATCATTATAATGATAAACAAGGGTGAAAGCACATTTGAGAAACATTGTAATTGTTTTGTTATATATACACACACACTCAAATACAAAAACACATACATATATACATATGCGTGTTTGCCTATGCGAATATATACTCTACTTTGTAATAAAATCCAATGTGTACTTATTTGTATATATATATATATATATATATATATATATATGTAATTACAGTTTAATTATTAGTAATATTTACGAGTTGCCAGATATAATTTAAACATCACAGAGGATTATAATCAAGTTGTCTATAAAAATATTACGTCAAGGATAGAAAATGGTTTACTTATTGGACATGTACATGGAAAGTACAACCGAATTAAGCTTACAAAAGGATATGATCTCTGCAGCGAAATATAAGCTTCAATATAAATCAGGAGGAGAAGAAAAAACAGTATCTCATGCATATACTTGAAAATAGCTTATATATAACTAGCGGGGGTACCCGGCGTAGCCCGAGTGTTTGTTTCCGGGACGGGGGGGGAGTTTTAAAAATGTTATGGTAGGTAAGTAGGAAGGATCAAACCCGGAGTCATGAGTAAAAGTAGGAAAATAAAGTGTGAAAAAAAACAAACAAAAAAACATCTGCAACGTTAACAGTTCGGCCACCAAGAAAAGTCCATTCCAGTTGTTTAGGAAAAAAAAACGACTACGGTAGGTCGGCGCGAACGTGAAAATATAATGTGAATTGTCCAGCACGCTAACCACTACGCCACAGAGCACTGCAGCTTAGTTTAGTGATTTTAAATAACTTCACATGAAAGAACTACGAAGCCAAACCGGTGTTCTCTTCTCAACTGTTCCTTGTGAACGATCCCCAAACGGTTTAAAGTGGTGGCAGGAGGAGGAGGAATTTATTAGAGAGAAAATATTTTACCACTTCCATTGATCTTAACCGATTTTGGCCGTGACTTCTCAGCAGAAAAAGTATAGAAATCTAAGATTATCGAGGAATTTGAGAAATAATAAGCCTATAACACACCTCAGATATTGTTCTGCCGTTTGTGCATATTATATTTGCATGAAATATCTTGATTTTTAATCCTATTAATGTCAAAATCAGACAGGAAAAATGAGTTCATTTTATTTATATAGAGAAGATTATATACGATAAAGCGGAGTAAAATAAAAAGTGCTCAACATCAACCACTTCCTCATGTTGACATGGCACAGCAAATATACGACATTTACACACAGCTTAATATTATTGAAAAGTTTTATGGCAAAACCTGAAAGTGAAAGCTACATCAAATGTCGAAAGGTACTCAGCGTGTGGGATCTTTATTTTTATGCAACAAATAAGACTTAGATAATAGCAATGATGCATTTACAAAGCAAATAAATAAAATCGCTTTATCAAAGACCATCTGACAAACAAACGGAGCCGAAAATAACTTGAATAGCAGGAGCGACTATACCGTAACAAAAAAATGTGCAATGTCCGACCAGGCATATTAATATTTATAAATGTGATAATGTGAAAAGTCGATATGATGTGATATTGCAAAAGCAAACAAAGAAACAACAAGATAAACATACGAAGGTAAGACCTATATACTTGGCTCAAAAAACATGAAGAGTTATAAAGACGGGAGTAGTGCCACTAAAACAAACAACTTATTGTACTTCAGCATTTATTAATAACCATTATCAATAAATTTTATTTAATAAATAGACTAATTAATGATCATTATCAATAAATTTATTAGTAACCATTATCAATAAATTTATAAATAACCATTATCAATAAATTTATTAAATAAATAAATACATTTATTAATAATCATTAGAATAAATTTATTAATACCCATTATCAATAAATTAACTATTATCAATATAACTATTCTCAGAAAATTTATTAATAACCATTGTCAATAAATTAACTATTATCAATATAACTATTCTCAATAAATTTATTAATAACCATTGTCAATAAATTAACTATTATCAATATAACTATTCTCAATAAATTTATTAATAACCATTATCAATAAATTAACTATTATCAATATAACTATTCTCAATAAATTTATTAATAACCATTGTCAATAAATTAACTATTATCACTATAACTATTTTCAATAAATTTATTAATAACCATTGTCAATAAATTAACTATTATCAATATAACTATTTTCAATAAATTTATTAATAACCATTATCAATAAATTAACTATTATCAATATAACTATTCTCAATAAATTTATTAATAACCATTATCAATAAATTAACTATTATCAATATAACTATTCTCAATAAATTTATTAATAACCATTATCAATAAATTAACTATTATCAATATAACTATTTTCAATAAATTTATTAATAACCATTATCAATAAATTAACTATTATCAATATAACTATTTTCAATAAATTTATTAATAACCATTATCAATAAATTAACTATTATAAATATAACTATTTTCAATAAATTTATTAATAACCATTGTCAATAAATTAACTATTATCAATATAACTATTTTCAATAAATTTATTAATAACCATTATCAATAAATTAACTATTATCAATATAACTATTTTCAATAAATTTATTAATAACCATTGTCAATAAATTAACTATTATCAATATAACTATTCTCAATAAATTTATTAATAACCATTGTCAATAAATTAACTATTATCAATATAACTATTTTCAATAAATTTATTAATAACCATTATCAATAAATTAACTATTATCAATATAACTATTTTCAATAAATTTATTAATAACCATTGTCAATAAATTAACTATTATCAATATAACTATTTTCAATAAATTTATTAATAACTATTATCAATACATTAACTATTATCAATATAACTATTTTCAATAAATTTATTAATAACCATTATCAATAAATTAACTATTATCAATATAACTATTCTCAATAAATTTATTAATAACCATTGTCAATAAATTAACTATTATCAATATAACTATTTTCAATAAATTTATTAATAACCATTATCAATAAATTAACTATTATCAATATAACTATTTTCAATAAATTTATTAATAACCATTATCAATAAATTAACTATTATCAATATAACTATTCTCAATAAATTTATTAATAACCATTGTCAATAAATTAACTATTATCAATATAACTATTTTCAATAAATTTATTAATAACCATTATCAATAAATTAACTATTATCAATATAACTATTTTCAATAAATTTATTAATAACCATTGTCAATAAATTAACTATTATCAATATAACTATTTTCAATAAATTTATTAATAACCATTATCAATAAATTAACTATTATCAATATAACTATTTTCAATAAATTTATTAATAACCATTATCAATAAATTAACTATTATCAATATAACTATTCTCAATAAATTTATTAATAACCATTGTCAATAAATTAACTATTATCAATATAACTATTTTCAATAAATTTATTAATAACCATTGTCAATAAATTAACTATTATCAATATAACTATTCTCAATAAATTTATTAATAACCATTGTCAATAAATTAACTATTATCAATATAACTATTTTCAATAAATTTATTAATAACCATTGTCAATAAATTAACTATTATCAATATAACTATTTTCAATAAATTTATTAATAACCATTATCAATAAATTAACTATTATCAATATAACTATTCTCAATAAATTTATTAATAACCATTGTCAATAAATTAACTATTATCAATATAACTATTTTCAATAAATGTATTAATAACCATTATCAATAAATTAACTATTATCAATATAACTATTTTCAATAAATTTATTAATAACCATTGTCAATAAATTAACTATTATCAATATAACTATTCTCAATAAATTTATTAATAACCATTGTCAATAAATTAACTATTATCAATATAACTATTTTCAATAAATTTATTAATAACCATTGTCAATAAATTAACTATTATCAATATAACTATTTTCAAAAAATTTATTAATAACCATTGTCAATAAATTAACTATTATCAATATAACTATTCTCAATAAATTTATTAATAACCATTATCAATAAATTAACTATTATCAATATAACTATTCTCAATAAATTTATTAATAACCATTATCAATAAATTAACTATTATCAATATAACTATTCTCAATAAATTTATTAATAACCATTGTCAATAAATTAACTATTATCAATATAACTATTCTCAATAAATGTATTAATAACCATTGTCAATAAATTAACTATTATCAATATAACTATTCTCAATAAATTTATTAATTACCATTATCAATAAATTAACTATTATCAATATAACTATTCTCAATAAATTTATTAATAACCATTGTCAATAAATTAACTATTATCAATATAACTATTTTCAATAAATTTATTAATAACCATTGTCAATAAATTAACTATTATCAATATAACTATTTTCAATAAATTTATTAATAACCATTGTCAATAAATTAACTATTATCAATATAACTATTTTCAATAAATTTATTAATAACCATTATCAATAAATTAACTATTATCAATATAACTATTTTCAATAAATTTATTAATAACCATTATCAATAAATTAACTATTATCAATATAACTATTCTCAAAAAATTTATTAATAACCATTGTCAATAAATTAACTATTATCAATATAACTATTTTCAATAAATTTATTAATAACCATTATCAATAACTGATTAATAAACATTTATTCTCAATGCACTTTTGTTAGTTTCTTAAAATTCTTGAGCGCTTTGAAACTCGGTCACAAATAATAATCGCTTCCTCCACTTCACACCACACTACTACCCAAGTACAAAGGTAAGAAAAGAAACGAAACCATCCACTGCTGAGGTAACTCAATACATACACCTGGCTCAGCTAGTACATTTGCATATAGATCTCGTGATAGAGGTTATAAACTGTACTGTTTTAGCATCCTCGCGTTTCTGCCATTGATTCCAGCAAGTACGGAATCTTCAGGCAAACATTTCTGTGTTTCTTTTGTTGATTTTATTTTTTTCATTTTGTTGTTCCGTTCCGCTACAAACTTGGCGGAGACGTATGCTAGAGTCTGCAAATGTCTACTTTTTTTACTTAGCAGCCAAATTTTCGCATAAAATTTGATTAAAAAGCTTGCCGTATCTCTGAATACACTTTATTTAAAATTTCAATTGTTTAGACCAAAAATTGGCTGAGTAATTTGCTAGGGCGGCCGAGCTCAAATTTTTTAAAACTATGACCCCAATTTTGACTCATTAAAAAGTATTTTTTTGGACTCAAATTGAATTAAAAGGCTTCATCCACGTCCAAGTGACCTACATAAAAAATTCAAGTGTTTAGACCTAAAATAAGCGGGGGAGTTTGGTAAAGTTTTCAAAAGTCAAATCGTTGAATTTCGACCCCTTGACAGCAAATCTCTGGCGAATAACCGATTAAAAAGATATTCTTAAATCTCAATACCCCTTATGTCAAACCTCGAGTCTGAAGACTGAAAACTGACAGAGTAATTTTGTAGGGAAATGTACACACACAGACACACAAAGAAAAATTTTATGGATAATAATAATTTGCCCCCAAAGAAATAGATAAATAAAATATATAAATAAAATAAATAAAATTAAAAATAATAATAATGATAATGTCGGTCATCGAATTCCGTTTGTATTTGTTTACATATCACGTCAGCTGATATTTGGGCTTTACGATGAAAAATAACTTCTGATTAATGTTTAGTTTTTAATACGCAGATAAAGAAATGATTTACGGCGATTTTAAATAGTACCTCTTCTTTTCGCATAAAATGAACTCATTAATAAGAAAAAGGAAAATAAAATAGTGACGTACACACGGGCTTGAACACATGGTCATGTGATCTGTAGTCAAGTGGTCTAACACTGAGCTATATCTCCAGATAACAATTATATTATAATCTGTATTTTTAAAAACAAATGATTTGTCCGATATTTTATTATTTCCCTTGGCCGGTGTAACGTAAAATATTTCCCTGTAAAATTATTTTGTCTATAAGAGAGGAAGGACTATTTTAGATATGGATTTTTCGATTTTCGATACTTATCGGATTAATTTCTATTCAGAAAATATCTAAGAACACTGCCAGAAATATAAATTACCTTTGTGAGAAATTTGCAAAAGATAGGCTCAGCCGTTTAGGAACCTATGAGAAAAGGACTCGCACATGCACTCAAAGTAACTTTTATATAATAATAGCGATAGAGATAACAATAAAAAGATTTCAATATCAAATGTAAAATACGTCCAAAATGATCATCTGAAGTAAAGATTTTGGTCTGTACACGAGGGGGACTAAGGATATCATAGTGTTACTCGTCACAAGAATATCGATTAAAAGAGGTTGATAATCTGCGTCGCTATTTGTAGCAATTAATAAGCAGGAGGAATTATTTAGAAATTTTGGATTCATTCGCTAAGCGTGTAAGCTCCAGCTACGGCTAAAAAAAAACAAACAAAAAACAAAAAACATAAAAACGAAAAGTAATATTGCGGCAGCGCTTAAATATATGTTAGTGGGTCTCAAAGTAATGAGAAATCTCGTTACTCTTATGCAAATAAGATCAAAAGTGATAATCTTTTTCAGAGTTGTGAGTTTGGATTGCAACGTGTGTACATACAGTAATAGAACGTGGCGATTTTCATTTCAAATTCTAAAACCGCAAAAACAATAAGGACAGACACATATATACCGACATTTGATTTCCCAACAATCCCAAAAGAAGTGGAAATTTACTATACTGCTTAAAGAGTTGAGACCCTGCATAGCAAACATTGTTTTCTGTTTTAATTGTCAAGACTTGGGTCAGATATGTGAGAAATGTAGTAACAAAAAGAACCCGTCCAACTTTGAGAATACGTGATAAAAGGAAAACGGTGAACAAATTTTCATGGGAATCATCACCAATTTTAAAGATCGACACCAGAAAAAAAGATTCTGCCAGTAAAATACATAAGAAATATTCTCGACACTAGAACGAATTATATGTTGCATCAGTTCTATGCTACTTCAGATAAAGCGACTACAGAAAAAGACACTAAAGTAGAATTACCCAAGTTGACACCGAGTTTAAGTGAACGTGTAGAAAAAAAAGTTGCAAGTTAGCATGGACGAATGGACAGGATTTTAGTGGTGCTTTCAAGATGCTTGTGCAGAAGAAACCAGAAACGATTATCATAATAAAGCCAGCAGCACTCACTGAACATACAGGCTGAAAAAATCTAAGATCTTTCGCTCGTCAACCGTGACCTGATCTGAAGCAGGAGAATATCTCACGAAATTCTATCATTTTGAAATGTTCACCACGAATACAGACCCTACATTGTTAAAAGTAGATACCCAGAATTTTCCTTTGTATATATGTAAAAAAACATCTGTACCTGTATAATCGTTTCCAATGTTCTCTTCTGCTGTTTTTCTCCTGCATGTGTCGTGCGGTGTAGCGCATAATAGATACTTGAAATAATCGGTCAACTGAAATACTTCTATTACTTTTTTGGCAACCCAATCTTCTTCCGATACCCCTTTTCCTTGGATAACTTGATACGGAAAGTTTTTCTTGTTGACTAGCTTACTTTCTGATAAAGTTTTCTCATATATTTCTAAAAATAAAGAAACTTCTATAAATATTAAGATATAGATATTACTGAGAGAAATACAACAACCCCCTTCCTTTTCAAGATGAGGCAAAATGAGTCACCTTATTTGTTTATTATTTTAAACATACATCTATTCAACGTACAGTCTTCTTGTCAACAGGGTCTGTATAGTTATGAGTTTTCTGTGTTATATTCAGAGGATATAGAATGATAGAAAGTATTGTCTCAATGAAAAAAAGATATTGCTTGCGAGAGGTTGTGTTAATGACATTTGTATTCTATTCATTATTTTATATAGTTATTATTTTATGGGGATGTTCTGCATTTTACTGTGAAAAGTGTGTAATTGTAAACTATGTATATAAATCATTTATTGTTATTATGTTGTAGGTTAAAATGACTTTTTCTCTTGGCAAAAATAGAGTTTCATTGAGGAGACAAAAATGATAGAAATTCTCACCTCATCCTAGGTCTAAATGTTATACAGTGGTGGTATTAAGATGACGTATATTCTGTATTGTTGTTGTTCGTTTAGGAAGAGTCTTAGTGAGATGTCTAGAGACAGGGTACGCACTTTTATAGGAGCACCAGCCTGTAATTAACTAGAAGGAGATTTATGAATATCTTGATAGATAGACCGAGAGATAGTGCGTTTGACATTTACGTTTTGACAGTTGTGCATATAATATAAACACGTTACCTTTCTCGTTGTAATGATGAACACAGAAGACGCAGATACACAAAGATGATGACGTCCTTTTATTTCATGACCGGTCCATGATTTCGTTTGAGAAATTCGAAGTTTCTTTACATGGTTATTTCTAAAACCCTATCACTTCTAGAGGGTGTCTTGATTCTAACGGAGAATCTGTCTGAACCTCTCTGCTTCTCTCCAACTCTTCTCCCAGACTCCCAGGCTGCATTTAAAAACTCTACCTATATTGAGAACTCGTCACGTTATCGCATGATTAAACATGTGCTCACACAGCACGTTGGATGACATGCGTCACGTTGCCTAACTTGACATGACCCTGAGTTCAGTAACCTATTTTTCAAATAAAAATTTAAAAAAATATGTTTACAATTAAAATTGACGATTAAATTCCTTAACAGAAACAAATTTCATTCCTTCTCCATATACAGAGCTAAACAATTGCAATTCCTTATTTCAATAACATTCTGTATTTATTTTAACTTATGATTGGAATTTTCAATTCCAAATCTAGCTTCGCAAGTTCGAATCCTTGACTCTCTTATTTTATATTTACATTTAACTAATTCCCTATTTTTTTTACTTACATGAAAATGGGGCAGCCCTTTTATCATGTAACATAAATTCGAGACGTATAAAATCACCCACATCAATATTTTCTGGTTTTGTTATCGTTTAAAGGTAGAATACTAAAATGTTTCTGCGATTTTCACTGTCCGCAAAGTCCGATAGGGTTTATAAAAAATATATTGTCGCCGTATACATTCGATAATATGTAAGGTAGCGATGTTTAATTTTGCTGCTCGCATGGCCCTATCGGAAACTTGTAGCCATGAACCGCCATAAGAGTTATTACCTTTCCGAAAAGAATTAGTGACGCGAAAACAAATCCAGCCGTGAAGAAATGTACATTTTATGAAAATATATTGAAAATAGACATATAAAATTTTATTAATTAAAATTTGCAATGCAAATATTTAAAAATTGATAATAAAACGAGAGAAAGGTGCGATAAAGTATTGTACCTTCCTTACACTCCTCAAAAATAAACTTCCGATAAAGACTTCTATTTTCAACATTAAAGATTTTAGTATGTTCTGTTGTTAATGTTATAAAATTTATTACATGCAAGGGAAATAACTCTAGTTGACTAAGAAATGTATCATTATGTTGAAAAGTAACGATGATTTAGTGGTTAACGAGGATCTGGGTCTCCCTAGTTCGAATCAAGTTCGTTCCACAAAAATAAATTTTCGGTCCCTCCCGTAAGTACTTGATGTCTTTTCTAGAAATACTTCAAATTAGAAAAATATCAGGGAAACCAATACGATATAATGTGGACAACAGGACTTGATTTTAGGACATATTTCGCTCTTATACTGTAACACAGAACAAGGCATTTGCAGGGGAATATACATTTTAGTAAAAATAAATGTCTATGTAAGACCAATCAAAGATAAAGGTTAATAAGTGCAAAGTGGTCACTCAGACAACGTTAGGAGTGAAGTACCTTCTAGCGAGGTAGAATGGAGCAGAGGTTTTTTCAACGACCTTGGAATCAGATCTGATGCAAACTTTCATTTCAAATTAGAACTGTAGCTCAGTTTCAGAAGCTTTTCGAAGCAGTGTGTTTCTTTGAAGTGAGAGTCATTCATGTCAATTGCAGTCAAGTGAGCATCAAAGCATTATTGGTGAAAAGATAGTTTTGGATGCATTAAAATTAACCAACAATTTTTTTTATCCGATTGTATCATGTGTTCAAGGTCGGAGGAGAGAACCTCAAAGAGACATTAGTCGGTCTTGGCCTTTGAAGTGTTGGTATAAATAGTAGTATCATCTGCTTATGATGTATAGCAGGGGTTTTCATATTGGGGATCATATATCAAGAGATGACGGGGGCATATAACGGGTACATGTAATACAGGATTGACGATGATGGTAAAGACGATGAGAGATGGGAATTCATTATTAAAGGGATGTGTATTACTGGTCTTTTACACAGAGGGGGTTAATCATTACTTATGATGGAAGAGAGGACAAATTACTTTCAAGGGGGTTATACAAAGTTCATATTAAGATGATTAACACATTACTTTCAATTGTTGAATGACGACACGAAGACAGTTACAAATATCGATGGTGATTCTTTATTTCATTTGACCGGTCGAATGATGATGGCGTCAGGAATTCACATTTGTTCTACATGGTTAAACTTCTACCCCTTAGCCTCTAAGGGGACCCTCCTCTGACCATGTCAGCTCTTTCCGACCGACTGCTGACTGCTCGAACTCGACTGTCCGACTGCTCGACTCTTCTAATCTGCTAATCCTAGCTCCTATTATTGAGAATTCCCTTTTTGCTATGACGTCAGATGTGTGGTTCCAAAACGTGAGCAACTCTCATGGCTGTGCAAATTGTTTGTCCAAAACACTCTTATGCAAACAAAGAATTCTCAACTAACCTATTTTTTACAATATATTTTTCATTTGTATTGTTTATTCTTTTTACAATCCAAACAATATCTAACTATTTTATATAGAATTTAACAATAGCAAAATTTTAACATTCCAATTCTAAATCTATTTTTGAACCTTGCTAACAAGGTTCGAGTCTCGGCTTATCCTAATCTCATTTGCCACTTACCAAATGTTCTTATTTACAGAAAATGGGGCTGCCCCTTTTCCTGTAATACTTATATGTGGACGAATAAATTTTTAATGTGATTTGAGACATCATTGATGATAACGTTGAAGAGAGTCGGGCCCAAGTACTTCGGACTTCTACCCATCGACCATCACTTTGGGAGAAAGTGTCCGATGGTTGAGAAGGCATTTCTATATATTCGACAGCTGGAAATCTTGTAAACTAGAAATTTATATAAAATGCCTTTGATATGTCAAAGGCTATTGCTCTATTTGCCAGGAATATTATTCTATTGATAATGAATTCAAGCAACTAGTGTTCACATAAATTTAAAAAAAATAAACTTCAAATTGAGGAGGCAAAAAGAAAGTCGGCAGCAACAAATTCTAACAGGGAAGACAATGTTATCAAGATCTGCAGCCTAAGAAACGTGAAACGACTCCCCAAATCCAACAAGAGTACAATTTTTTTAAAAAATTTCTCTCTTTCTCCTGTCAAGAACAGATTAAAGGAATTTAATTTGTGGGGATATGTTGCAAGACGCAAGCCAATGATTTCTGTAAAGAACAGAATATGCCGTCTAGACTTCATCAGATGCAATGAAGATCATGACTGTTCATATTGGCCAAAAGTACTTTTAGCGATGAAAGCAAGTTCAATAGGCAAGGCAGTAATGGTAGGCAGTACGTCCGTAAGAGGAAAGACGAAGAATTAAATACTAGATGCTCAGTTGCAACGCTGCAAAGTAGTGGAGGTTCAGTTTTGGTGTGGCCGTTATTAGTACCGATGGTTCAGGGCCTATTGTTCGCTTGCAAGGTCGAATTAATTCGACCAAGTACATTAATATGTTGACTAAGCATTTTCTACCCTATTTTGGTAAGAATTTGGATGATAATCCCATCTTCATGATAAAATTTCAAATTCGAAGAACTTTGGACAAAAATCAAAGAAAAGTGGTATGCCCTTTCCCCGGAGTATTGCTGCAGTCTAATTCAAGGAATTCCCAAAATATAGCAGGTTGTCAAATTGCAGAAAGACTATGCTACTAAATATTAACTAGTTCATTGTGTTGCTGTTGTGTTTGTGTTGCATTAATGTCCTAAAGTTACATTTAACTAACAATTTTCCATTGTGCGGAATTTCTTTTTACCTCCTCAATTTGAAGTTATTTTTTTAAATTGACGCGAACACTAGAATATTTCAATTAAAAGTCAAATATGAACAGGAAAAAAACATAGAAGAATAAAAGGCGAATCAAATTAGGTATATTTTGTTTAAACAATTATATTAAATTTAGCTTAAATTTGCAGTTTTTGAAAAAATTACAAGTGCGGACTTTCTTTTTTCAGCCTGTGTAAACATTCATTAGTGAAAAAATGTTTTATACTTTGTAGAATGTTCACAAGTGTTTCCAAACGACATCCGATGTAGGAAAACTACAAATACTTCCTTCATTTCTTGAAATTATTCCGCACATTTAAAATAGCTCCATTTGTTCCGACGTTTGAATGGAATAATTTAAGTAAGAATATATTTATTGCTGCAAAGAAAAAAACACTCTGAGAAAAATTACACTCGTATCCACGTTTAATAAAAACGTTTGCCATGTATAAATAAAATATTTTGTATAAATTGAGTTGATTATGAAGCGTGCCAGTATTATGAAAGGCATTTTCGTTAAACAGCCGTGTTTATATTTTAAAAGAATCGTTAATTCAAACGCATTCAATAACTATTTGCAACCATGCACATACATAAACACATGCACGCATACATATATGCATAAATATACGCACACACATACACAGACGCATATATATATATATATATATATATATATATATATATATATATATATATATATAATTGTTTACTATAATAATTAAATTCCTACATACACTAGTGTTTCATCCTTTACGAAATCATCAGTACAGGGTGTCATGATTAACACCAGTCGGGAGATTCGAACCCTGGCATCAGAAGTCATTTCTGGGGTAATTAGCAAGGACCTGAACCATTCGGCTATCGACAACGTAAGAGATACAGTTGAAATTAAACATTTATATATATATGACTACTTCATTTAATCACATAAATTAATACACGAAGGTATTATTTTATGCGTAAACTTTAAGTATTTACTTCAAAAGTGCTCAATGCGTAGGTAGGCCGAGGTAATAAGTTATAAAAATATATATGGCAATTAAGCTACACAAAATATTCGGCGTTTCATTCAAGCTAGGAGACATGATCCAGACTAATCCGAGCGTGGATGAAACGCGGAATATTCTGTGTAGCTTAATTGCCATATATATTTTTATGCACTAGCATAGGTACCCGGCGTTGCCTGGATATACATGAAGTTCCGTTTGGAACACACCTGCTATGCTAATCATTTTCATCATGGAATACATCCACAACAATTCCAAAAATAAAAGAACGGATAAAAACATTTAATCGCTCCAAAAAGAAGTATGTGATACCCTCTCCACCAGATATTTCGACAGAAGGGCTACGAAGAGAAGAAACTATTCCTCGGATATTGAGCACTGGAAAGAACCCCCTCCCAAATAAATAATTAAAAATAAATCATTACATCTTTTGTTTCAATAAAAATAGCAGCGAATGCCCGTGCGATCGCAAAAAAAAAAAAAATAGTAAAGTTGGCAGGACCCCTAAAAAGAATGAATATCTACCAAAAATTCATTCCAAAAACAATTATATGAAATTTTTGGTCATTGTAATGTCCCCCCCCCCATGTAATTTGTCATATTTTGGGGTTCGTTTTGTTTATGAAATTGTTAGGTGAAAGTACAGAGTGGTCTCATAAAAATTAATTAAATTTATCATTTTATGTTTTAAATGTAATTCCCGCCCCCACCAAAAAAAAACAAAAAAAACAAAACAAATTATATTTGTCAAGTTTCCCCCCCACCTCGATCGCCAAACTTGAAAAATACTAGAGGTGACATGTCTCGTTGAACGCTTGGTGGCCAAAATATGGGTGCTCATTTTACGTTAAATTAATATGGAAAAGTGATCCTCCACTCTAAAGTGTTAATTTTTTGTTTTCAAAATTTCTTTCATATTATTTATAAAGGCTATTTAAACGTATTAGGCCCCCAAAAAGTAGATCTTTATTTTTTTAGGTGGGTCACATCGTAAAAAAAATTACCGATTTCTATATAGCCATCTATAGAATAATACAAACAAACATTTTTCTATCTACTCGGAATTATTTTTTCAACCTATAAATTTATTGAGATTACCAAATTATTTTATTAGGTGACAGCTTTATTTCTTGTTTATGTTCCGAAGGGGCAAATACCTCTAAAACAAAGATTAAAAAAATCGATGTTGAAATAATAATTCCAAATAAATTTAATTCAATATGTTATCAATATAATTATTGTTTCAAATTTATTACATAACGATTTTAAATAGAACACTTACAACAGTTCTTTCACTAGAAACATTAACTAAGCTACCGCTATTTAATAACATCGATTTTTCTTAATGCAATATGATGATGATCTTTTATTGTTTCTAGTTAGCAAACATCATACTATATATAGAAATAAATGAGAGAGTAAAGTAAGGGACGTTTTGTATATATTAATCAAATTGTGAATAAACATACAAACAAACAGACAGAAATACTAATATATATATATATATATATATATATATATATATATATATATAAAATTGAATGCATACACTAGAGCTTCAGGGCGAAATCTGAACCTCAACACCTGTGGAATCCAATACGACAGAGCCACTTTTCAGATGACTACAAAAAACAAAAACAAAAAAAGCTTTTGCAATATGTGTCGTTAAATTAGACAAACTGCTACCAAAATACTTCTACTCTAAATATAACGTTTTTCTCATTAAACTCGTTACTTAGATGTCGACACTCTGCTTTTAAAATTCAACTCTAAAACTCTGCAATCTATTGGCAAAGCCTCAATTCTAGAATACGACGCACTGCTGACAACACTTACTACATCTAAATTTAACTCCAAAATCAACCCAGTCTCTGAAAAAATCAGGCTTTTTAGATTCCACCTGAAGCGTCTCATTTGCATATTATGTAACAATATCGCAAGCATATTGAGAAAAGGGAGCCATTTTTTCTTTAAAGAAAAATGTTTTTTTTATCTGCACGTATCCCTACAAGTTTCACAAATACAGATTCGTATGATATTTAAGCGTTTATTCACAGAAACGTTGCTTATTTTGCCTTTGTTTGCTATTTAGACCAAACTGTGTTCTAAATAAAATAGTTTGCATGAATTGAAATTATTATGAAGCGTTTCCAAGCTTTTTTTTTACATAGGCATCACCACTTATCAAGACCAACAGGCCACTCGAGGATAAGGGTTAAAGAGTGGAGGTAATTCTTCGTTTTTGTGTAAAAATTAGTTAATACATGCTCATTCAACAATTTTTTGCATACATTGCATCTTTTTAGGCGACTTATGAGAAGATACCATTATTATATATGCATGCGTTTATATATATATATATATATTATTTACCATAATAATGATTAAATACTAACATACACTAGTGTTTCATCCTTTTAGCAATCATCAGCGAGTCAAGAGACTCGAAGCCCGGCAACAGAAGTCATGTTTGGCTTCATTAGCAAGGATCCGAACCACTAGGCTACAACAAACCGCGAGAGATACAAGTTGAAATTAAAAATTTATTTTATTATCATTATATGACGATCTGCGCGTCTTAGCTAAGTTGACTGACTTTATTACAACTGAGAGTGCTCAACAGTGAAAAAAGGTTTCTTATAATGAGTAATGAGTTTTAACATAAATTGTCAATAAAAACGTGGCAAAACATTCTCTTCTATAAATTTGAAAAATAACTTAGGAACAAATGTTAATCCCCATATAATATATATATATATATATATATATATATATATATATTTTATATATATATATATATATATATATATATATATATATATATATATATAAATATATGTATATATATATCTGTCTATCTATCTATCTATCTATCTATATAATATATATATATATATATTTCTATATATATATTTATTCAAGATTTATAGACAATTCATTGATCGCTGCAAAATTGTGCCTGATAAACACGTTTCAATAATTCTGGCGTCTTGAATCAATGCAATTGCTGATAACGTCAGGATGTCTCCAAAGCATGGATTTTTTTTACACAGTGATCACCACTTATCAAGGCCCAGAAGCCACTCAGGGATAAGGGTTATTGCTAGTACATTACGTTAGTATGGAGATTTGATGAAGTGTTTACTTAAGGGGGCGGTTCATTAGGAATTTGTTAACATTGGAATTGAAGACATCCAAGTTGTAGTCAGGTGGGAAGCAGGCAGATGGAATAGAGTTCCACAGGCGTGCAGTTCTAAGAAAGAAGCTTTGTTCATGGAATCCGCGTTTTGATTTAGGCACATATATAGAGTGGGGGAAATTTTCCACAGTGGATTCAGCTAGACGGGTGTTTTTCGTGAAAGATTGGCGAGGGGGGGCCAGAGATTGGAGTTCAGACGAGCACCTGCCATGGAAATAACGATAAAACAAGGATAGGCTTGCAACGTCTCTTCTGTGGGAGAGAGGTTGCAAGGTAGAGAAAAGGGCATCCCCCACTAAGCCACGAAGTCTATTTTGTACTCTGTCAAAGCATGATAGGCTGTTTTTAGCAGCTCCTGTCCAGATATGGCAACAGTATTCCATCTTTGGACGTACTTGGCTTTTATATAGAGAATTGCATCAGTAGTGAGATATCTTCTGGAGCGGTAGAAGGATCCCACCATCTTTCCAGCGACCTTGGCAACATACTTGATGTACGTGTTCCATTTGAGATCAGGAGTAAAGGTCAAACCCAGAAGCTTGTCAAAACACGGGGCCTCACCCAGACGAGAGCCATCCATCACAATTGATGCCAGATGGGGATCAGAGCGTTGATGATGTAAGGATAGTACCTTGTTTGGGGTGGAAATGTAATAAAAAACATTTACATGCATGTACACTACTTAAAACAAACAAAAACAAAAAACAAAAATTGACATGCATATAGACGACTTAAAACAAAACAAAAACAAAAAACAAAAATTGACATGCATATAGACGACTTAAAACAAAACAAAAACAAAAACTACATACGTTGAATATTAAACTCATAAAGTTAAAGAATGTACCAGCATGAAACATTCACACATTTCAACATTAACTAAACTTTTAATTTCATCTAAATCAAATTACTTAAACAAATAAAAACCAAATGAGTTTTTATAACATCTCACTTAATATCCAACAAAATACAAACATGTATTATTCCTTTTTTCTCGCGACTTTAATCCATTTCAAATATAAGCGCATTTTTATTGATCTCTCTGCTATATACGAGTTTAGAGCAAACAATTGCATGCCTCTATAACATATGCCCGAGATATGCGTCTATTGGGACTCTTTCCATTTTCGTTAGGTCTTCTACCGTAGAATGTCATGATTATTTTCATAACAATAAAAAATAAATAATAAAATAAAAACGGTAATTTTTTTCTTAAAAAAATATATCTTTGAAAAACAAACGTAATGTACAAACACAATATGCTCTCATTATCTAACTACACCTGGCGCATGTTTTCCTGATATAATGATTCGCGTTTATCCAATATCGTAACTTCCACTATTTATTCCGGCTAAAGAAGTCACTTCCAAAGAAGTCACACTTAGAGGTAGCATGACGATACTCCCAACATTATTTTCTCCTGCACACATTGACTTTAAACACCAAGTCAAATATTTCATACTTACATCACAGTTCCAAAAACCGTTATTATTTACTTTCATCATTCATTTTACGTCTTTTCGCTCCACCTCATTTCAAACACAAATAATTAACATCCCTTTTTCATTCGTTTCCTGGATTTCATTCTGATTGTATTTTTTTCTCCTTCATTCTGTTAATCCATTATTATTCTGTTAATCCATTATGTCGCTCTTTAGCATTTGCAGGATACTGGCGTATAAATATTTTCTCCATTCAAACATGGTATCATACTAAATTAAATTTGCTAATAACGCAGCCATTGTTTAGGTTAACACAGATTAGTCGCCAACCTGATAAGTCTTGAACTGTCATCTGACCTTTAACCGATGTTCCATCAACGAAATGTTGCATCCCTCTGTTTTAAAAGTATTTTGATCGTATATACTCAAACAAACTACAAGTCCTCGAACATCCTGGACGTCCTTTTCCCCGACAAACCCAACGAGCAGCAAAGTCTCACCGCTGCACAATAGAGATCCCTAGATGTAAGAAAGCCTTTTAGTCTAATAGGTTCTTCTTCAGAATTGCTACACTTTGGCATTCCCTTCCGGGTTTCTGCTTCTCCAACTGTACTTACATGTAGAAGTTCAAGTGTGATGTTTTTTTTTTTTTTTTTTTTTTACAAAGGCATCACCACATTATCAAGGCCCAGAGGCCACTCAAGGATAAGGGTTAAAGAGTGTACAGTAGAAATTGGTCAATATAGTAATCATTAGTAATGAAAATTTGGTAAATTTAATAACTTATATGGAACGGCTCATCAAGAACTTATTTACTTTAGACTTGAACACAACCATATTGTAGTCAGCCGGAAAGCAGGAAAACGGAAGACAATTCCACAGGCGTGCAGTTCTAAGAAAGAAGCTTTGTTCATGGAATCTACGTTTAGGTTTAGGCACAGATAAAGAGTGGGGGAAATTATTGATAGTGTTTACAGCTAGACGAGTGTTTCTTGTGAAAGTTTGGCGAGGGGGGACCATAGATTGAAGCTCAGTTGAACACTTTCCATGAAAATAACGATACATCAGAGACAAACTCGCAACATCTCTTAAACAGATATCTTGCTACTAAACTCCCTGACGTCACAATTTTGTCTTCATCTTTTCGCATTTAAACACATTTTGTCGACTAGCTGCTACCGAATCACTTCCTACTATATATTTTACAAGCCATTTTTAACTAATATTAGATTGAGAAATTTCCGCAACATGTAATTAACTTTCGCTTTCCAACGTAACGTCGTATTTCTGCTAAATATGAAACATTTTAGCAGTCTTCGGATGCATTTTATTGTTTTGTTTATTCTGATATCTTCTGCTCGGTATCAGGTAAAATAAATGTTTTACTATGCAGATATTAAATTAAAACCGTCTTCCCCACCTTACAAAGTAAAAATATTGTGAAACTGTGTATAATGAACAATTATTGTCGCGGAAGTAAAGTAAAAAAACATGACTTACACAAGCGACAGCGCCTGTGTCTATCCTGTGGCGTGACGAAATCAAGAAAGAAAAGAGAAAAAAATCTTTCGTCTATAGACGGTTTATTAACATACATATGATATTAATTTGCATATGAAGACAATGACCGCAGTGATAATGAACGAACGGGGAAAGCGCAGTTTTCTTTTTAAGATAGCTGAGAGACAGCAGGAGCGGTCGGTGAAAATTGAAGTCGGAAGAAGTGTGAATATTTATTTATTTATTTATTTATTATTATTATTATTATTATTATTATTATTATTATTATTATTATTATTATTATTATTGTTGTTGTTGTTGTTGTTTTTTTTTTTTTTAACTCTTAGTTTTATTCATTACGTAATTTAGGTTCAAAATTTTCCGGGATAAGTTTTTCAGTAAATTCTAGAAACAAGAAATTCGTTAAATAAAGTAAATTCTGTTTTTCATTCTTTGGATGTTTCATGTTTTCTCCTTTTTTTAACGGAACAACAACTTTTATGACTTTCAACGATGCGGTCTCACGTTATCGCTCTTTTGGTTACAATTATTACGAAACAATTAAAATCCTTTTTATTTTTATTTTGGGGCGGAAAATAAAATATACGCTGCAATAAGTCCAACAGACATTTTGAATGTAAAAAAACTTCGATTAAAATTAATTCCAAATCTCTGTCTGTTTTTTCGGCACCACTCGACTGCCACATGCCCACATTCCATGAAACAAGTGTCTTTCACAGCAAATCGGCATGTTCAGAACTATCATCTGAACTTAACTCTTATCAAGTCGACGGTACCAGTTGCCGTGGGGACCAGGGGTGGAAGAATGCGATGCACACTTCAGTCTCTGCTGTTGCCTGCCTCCTATGATGTCTCCTCACAGCCTTCTACTCCAGTTTCTTAACCTGCTTCAACCCCGGCTTATTTCCAGCGACTCCAGCTTACTTCTGCATCATCCAGTTCGCACCCTGCAGCCCTCAGCTCACTCCGATTACCAGCTTCAACCCCCATTGACGTCCAGCTACCAGCTTTCAATGCCCACTGACGTCCGATTACCCGTGCCAATGCTTACTGGCGTCCGACTCCTTACTCTAGTACGCATTGGCGTCCGACTATCCGTTCCAGTGCCCACTGATCTCCAGCTACCTGCCTCAGTACCCACAGACGTCCCGCCATCTGATCAGTGCCTGATGCCGCCCGTTCTCACTCCAGCTGATCATAAGCTTTTGTTGTACGTTTTACATTTTTCTTGGTAAACAACGATAACGTATTGTCTTAAACCGAATATCTGTGTTTGTCATCTTTCTTTGCTATTTCCGTCACTGTCCTTGTCTTGTGTCTACTTTATTAGTTGTACGGTCGATTGCCAATATCGCCCCTTTCGCAACAAGTAGTGACTTTGACGGCTGGCGGAGAGGATCCCCAGAACACTCCCATCATTTTTGGACGCTGACAGCTGAAGAAGATAACATTCTGCACAGACTTGACCAACCAGGACTATCGAACATCTCAGTCAATTTCACCTCGGACCAACACAGAGCCTTTGACTTCATACTGGATGTAAAAAGTTAAGCTCAACAAGCATTAACAACTCTTTTGAAGCCCTACAAATTCTCCCCAACAATATATGCTACAACAAAACCCTCAAAGACATTAATCAAATACCATAAATATCTACACTATCACCAACAACCACGATGAAAGAAGTTACACCAGTTCGAGACGAGTAAAGCTGCAACATATATACTAACAACTCAACGACTGGACGTTCGATGATTTAATAAACATATAGGGGCCCAATTTCGCCGAACAACGCGCTCCGACATGAGTACTAATTTACTTGAAATTGGCCCTGCAGACTCACTGACTTCAAACATAGTGTACAACCAATCTCGACAATTCAGTTCTGAATCAACAAGTGCAGGCTGGTTAGAACTCCTCTCTTTTGGACTGTGCAGACGCGCTTACAAACTAAGAACACAGACAATATTTCAGACCCACCTGCACTAACTCATCACTTTCAAACAACCGTGCAGAGGCATGGTCATCACCGATTTTACTCATTAACTGTGTATTAATAAACCGGTCGGAGTGTATGTGTACACTATGTACTTATGACGTGTATTAACTCGTGTATAAATGAGCCTCTATTTACTGTTTACGTGTCGTCTATTTGTGTTCATGTATTTGGTGTGATCTTCTCTAGTTATGCGTAAATTTATAACAGTTTATATTTGTGCATGTGTACGTGTTTACATATAACAACAATAAAATATGGATACAATTCTATGGGGTGTACAAAGGAGAATAAGGAAAAGTACCTTCCATCTGGTTGAACTTACGTTGACGAATAAAAAAACTGCAATATGGAGATTCTTACAACCTTTATTTTCATTGAAAAGGGATGCTGGTGTTCAGTTCTACATCTTAATTATCGACACCCTTTACTTGGAACCATTACGATTCATTTACTGTCTCTTTCGAATTCAAATTGTCAATTCCCGTTACAGAAAACTTCCTACGTGTAAATCTACAACAAATCATTATATGGTCGAGGTGACCAAGACACAAATCGGATGATTAAGCTTCGTTAAATTTTGTTAATGTTGTAACATTCTTACTGAAAAAGTAACTGTAAGATTAATATTTCATACATCATATTACATTCCCGGAAGATAATTAATGTAAATGTTTTTTTAAAATTTTTCTAAAACATAACTTTTCATAACCATAACCTTTTGGTACCTAAACAACAATAACCAACCTAATCAATTGCTAGCAAGATTTACCGGTATTTTCGAGAGGCTAATAACATTAGAACTGCAGATCCTCTTGCGCACATCAATTCGACGATACTTGCAAATATATTCGCGCACAACTGCACGAATATCGACGCTCTTCTTTTAAATCTCGGTACTTTAATATCGATGCTCTGCTGTTACAACTCCCAAACTATACACTCTTTTGTCAAAACTCAATTCACGAATCTGACACCCTGCAAAGAACGCTTGGTACACCAACATCTAAATCCAAAATCAACCCAGTCTCTGAAAAATCAAGATTTTTATATCCTACCGGAAGCGTCTCATTTGCTTAAAAAGAGAAAAGGTTGTGTTTTTCTTTTTTTCTCTCATTTTTTTAACAACCGTGTTTATGTGAAACAATGTTATAACAATTGATTACAACATATTCACACATACATGCAACATGATGGCAGCTAATTCGTTCTCACATATTGTCATTACTTGATATAGCGTAAGTAAATTCAAATATGAAGACAGATCATTGAAAACTCTGGCATTATGTGGCACACATTCTGCACACGTGAGCGCAACTACCAGCTCGTACTTGATGGTCACTTCTGTGAACATTCATATGTCGTATCAAACCTGCTGCAGTCTTGAACGTCTGCCCGCAGTTGACACGGATTTCATCTGGCAACACAATTGCGCTGATAAGCAGTTTGGTGTAATAATTAAATAACCTGCATGTTATTTCTTCTGCCCTTCACATCAACAATTTCTTGGTTAAGTTTGACACTGTTGTCCAAACTTCCAAACTTCTGTATAAATAACGCAAATTCTCTCAACTGCAAAAGCACTTCTGCTGATTGAACTTACTTCTTCACAATTCAACTCTCTGAAAAATCAACCCTCTTTTTTTCTCCAACCAGGAGCATCTCATCTGCATATCAGATGGTAACATTGCAAGCATATAAAAGGATAAGGCAGCCATTTTTGTTTCTTTCTTCTTCATTCATTTCGTTCCACGACCGACCCGTTGAATTATGCACACGTGCTAGTTAGGAAAGTCACGCGTTTCCCTACCCCCCCCCCCTGATCTCATGATCACACACAGGGCAGGGGGGGGGCATTCGTCTTTTTCGGGTACTTCTTAAAAGAATCGGGGGCAGCACTTCCTCATTGCCATCTTCCTCATTGCCACCAGTCTGTTCCATTATCCCCTCTCGTGGTTCTATAGGCAGTGTTTCACAATCAAGACAGGGGGGCAGTATCCGTCTTTGTTGTGTACTTCTTCAAGGAATCGGAGGCATCACTTCCTCGGTTCCATCTTCCTCAGTAAGTTCTATCGTCCCCTCTCCTGGTGCTATAGGCGGTGTTTCACAATCAGGGAGAGTGGGCAGTATTCGTCTTTCTCGGGTACTTCGATGAGGAACTGGTGGTATTACTTCCTCGTGTCCATCTTTCTCATCACTATTGCTACCAGTATGTCCCATCCTTTCCTCAGTAGTGTTTCTGTGCTCACCTGAAAGGGCAGTAGGCGATCAGGATCATCCCTGAACTGTGATCCTCCTCATCGTCCTCAGAAGAGGTATAACAGGGGCGGATATCTTTTACATGACGTGGTACACCATCAATCACTATGGTTTGAGAACTTATAGTTCTATCAGTTTTTCCTCGGAAAAATTTTGCAGTGCACCCAGCATTCGGAAGTTCTACCCAAACACGGTCTCCTACTTGATATGGTGTATTGACAACGCTAACCACTGATGACGTGATATCAATTCCTTTTACATGCTGTTCGTAGCGGTAAATCCCATTGGCTAGTGCAGTTGCTGGTGTTGCATTGTCCTTGGGTGTCACGTTATTCCAGTACACAGTTTTTGGAATCGAGAACTGTGTCCTGGCCGCAATTTGTTTGATGGTGAGGTGACACTGTTCCGCTATACCATTATCTTCCGGAAAATATGCATATCGGTAACGCATTTTAATCTCTCATTCGTGCGTGAATTTCTAAAATTCTTGTCATCGAAATGTGGTGGCATTATCAGTCAGAATTTCAAATGGGACATCCCGTTCAAAAAAGAGGGCTCTCAAATGTCGTATACTGCTAGATGCATACTGTCGTGTCAACATGCGCTATATCGTGAAACGTGTCCGGCCACAATCTGTCAAGGTTAATAAATGCTTGCCCTCATAATGCGTTACATCCATCCTTACTCGATACCAATTGTCCTCCACCTCAAGCATTTTGCCATTGGGATGATGCCAGATTAATTCGCTGACACTCTTCGCACGAGCGTATGAATGGCTGCCTTGATCGATGCCCTTGTAGTTGCAGGACACACTCTCCGGAAAAATATGTGGTCCTCCGAATTCCGGGATGTCGTCTCTGCTGATCTATAATACTGATCTAATCAGTTGTTAATTAATCTGTTACGGTCGCGCATGTCTGTTGTGGAGGATCAGATCCCTGCCTCATTACATCAATCCGCCTCTTTGGTACTCTAGTCAAGCTATCAGCCAAATTCTGCATAGACGAAACTAAGGTAATGTCCACCTGCAAGCTGTATTCGTCAACTAGACGCTTTATTATTGCCAGTCCCCTTCGTACTAACATCTCACTTGCAGCTCTAGTCTTAACTCGAGCCTTTTCAGTCAAGGTGTTGGCCAACAAGTGGTAAACACAATGAGTTAGTGTGGAGATGCACAACCTTAGCCTGCCATTGCAAAGCAAGATTAAGTCCTTTTAACGTGGCATCAATTTCTGCCAAATTGATATGCTGGGCATCATTTTTCGGACGAAGCCAGCACGCATCTTCCACAACGGCACCTAATTGTTCCAACACGACACCTGCATTCAGTGAACTTGCGTCAACCCATGCATTCAGTTCGTTTCCAGATACTTGCCACTCACCCCGGGCAGTGGCGTTCCTATGTACTCTGGACAACGTTTCAGCCATCATTTGATGGAGAGAATCATCATCCACCATGTCGTCTCATCCTTTGGTTACTGCAGTTACTCGTCTTTTCAATACTCCTGTTGCCGATCGGAGACATCCACAGACAAGTTGATGTCCTACTAATTTACCGCAAATAGAAAACACAATGCGCCTTGTCAATACACTGGGTAACTCTGAAATTGGGACTGCCTTCCTCCCAGACCTCTCGGCCTAACACGGGCACCCCGTCCTTTAGGCGCTTAGGGTCTTTGTTTATTAATTCAAACGATTCCAGTTTCATTCGAACCGCATCTGCGGGCATTATAACCTCATTATCATAGATGTTGTCAATGTAAGCTGAAGCAGCCTTTGCTGTGGTCTCATCCTGCATCAAAACAGTTTTAATAATAGTTGTTATTATTAAGGGTGCTACGTTTAGGCCCAAACCTAAGCGTGTCAAACAATATCATTTTCCCTTAATCATCACTGTATGAAATGGCCATCATAACTCATGGACACGTGTCTGTAGGTAGGCTCTGTTCAAATCCAGCAGTGCTACATTACTCCCTTTCTGACGCCACTCTTTTAGTTTAGCAGCGCACACATCTTTGTTTCCGGTAAAAGCACAAACATGTTCATTCAATTTTTGGTAATCCATTACGGGCCGAATTTTGTCTTTAGTAGATTGTTTAACAGCCATCAGCGGTCCTAGACGTTCCGGTGAGTACGGTATTAACCAACTGTTATCAATCCACGTCTGAAATTCTTCTTCATTTGCAGCCCTATTCTTGGTAGAAACTGCATACTCTGGAATGGTGTTGCACAGCCGATCTGGTGCCTGGATCATAGTCCATTTCCACTTTGCAGTCTCCGCTCTTTTGTTGTCATTAAACGTAGCACAGAAGTCCTTTTCCTCATTAGAAATGGTTGTGCACACTTTTTTCCCTTCTCCAGCATTACACCTCCAGCCGCTGTGATTATGACGCCTCCTAGTGCTTGCATTGCATCAATTCTAATCAACATATCGTAGCTAAGGGTTTTTTCTTGCATCAACAGAACGTCAACTTTAGATGTGTCACCATTCTCAGTACAGATCGTCACTGTCCCTTCACCACAACATGCTCGGGATAAGCCATTGATGATCATAATGCGGACTGGTTGCTTCCGCCACATTTGAGAGCGATGTGCACTAACTATAGACCGGAACACCCCGTGTCTACGAGTGCCGAACACTGCACATCGTCAATTTAACGTGAATGACCGGTAATCCTGTGTTTATCGGTTGGTAGGGGGAAGGGTGGCGATAGTACCTTGCTCCAAACTTCGTTTCCCGAACAGTTGCGAGATATGTGCCCAAACTTATTGCAGCGATAGCATTGTACTGTTCTCTGTGTTCGTGGATATAAACCCTTCCTATTACTCCGGCAATCCTTAGCAAAATGATTGGCCACCCAACATATATAGCACACTGGGCTTGCACGCTTATTACTCCCTGGGAGAGAATCCACATTGCCTCATGCGGTACGAATGCTGCATGTCGAATACCACCTGCTGCTGCAGTTGGTTCCTGTTCCTAATAGATGTTTCGAGCTCGGGCCAATAACTCATCCGTTGTCAATTCATCAATTCGTAACGATGCTCTTAACAGTTTACTGATCTCCTCAGGTAAACCCACTAAAAAAGCACAGCTTAATATTTTTTCGTTGACCCCACCAAACGGTTTTTGTTGGTCAGCTAGGTACACGTAAACCGTTTCCTTTGGGTGAAGTCGCCGTCTCGCAAACTGTTGCCATGCAACAAACGGATCTGTACCAAACGCTGTATACAGGTATTGCTTGATTTCCTCCCAGTCTGGTTCATCCCCGAGTTGCTGGTAGCATGCATATGCTCCTCCAGTTAACCTCAAAGGAATGACTGTGGCTGGGTCTTTAATTTTGCACATTTTACAGATTTTCACAGCCTTCTCAAGCCATTCGACGACAGAGGGTCCAGTATTAGATCCGTCAAACTCAGGTATTAAGCGAAAGTAGAATTTGCCCATTTTTCCCCTTTTTTGAGTCACCGCGTACTAAGGGCCGAAATAGCTTATAATTAAATAACCCGCGTGTTACTTCTTCTGTCCTTCACATCAACAATTTCTTGGTTAAGTTTGAGACTGTTGTCCAAACTTTCAACTTCCAACGCACCTTCTCTCAACTGCAATAGTCCTTCTGCTAATCGAACTTACTTCTTCAAAATCCAACTTCCAAATGAACATGCTCTCTGAAAAATCAACCCTCTTTTATCTCAAATCAGGAGTATCTCATCTGCATATCAGATGGTAACATTGCAGGTATAGAAAGAGATAAGGCAACCATTTTTGTTTCTTTCTTCTTTATTCATTTCGTTCCACGACCAATACGTTGCATTATGCACACGTGCTAGTTAGGTAAGTCACGCGTTTCCCTGCAGGTGGCTTATTAGCCCGAATCTGCTCAGACATAGTCTCCCGCAAGCCACACGCTCCAGACAAATTTGACGCTCCAGCTAATCAACTGCTTCTTGCACACTCAATTTTAGAATACCACGCTTCAGTCGTTCATACTAAAAAAATATAAATTGGCAAAAATATTTAAAAAAATTTTTTATTTGGAAATATTCAATGGGCTTATTTGGAAAATAGACTCTGATTTATGAAAGTATGATAGGTTATGAAAAGGAAGGTTTGTAAAGAGATAGCCTCGAATTTGGGAGTATCAAAACCAAAGCAAAATATGATGAAAGTAAAAATAAAATAGATAAACCCCATAATTTATTATACCATACCTGTTCACACTGAAACACTCATCACAATATTTTTATGGATCTATATTAAAAAACCTTGTTAAACTTTGTGATATATTTCCATTTTATGGAGGTCAGACGCGAACGAATACCCCATAATTTTATTATACCATATTTCTTCAAACTGAAAAATAATTATCAAAGTACACTTACACAGATAGATATGAAAAGTCTTTATTAAAGTTTGTGCCTATTTCCATTCTATGGAGGCCAGGCGCAAACGCAGACCTCACAATTTTATTATACCATCCCTATTTAAGTTAAAACATACTTATGAAAGTATTATCATGTACATCTATATCAAAAACACTTGTAAACGTTTTTTTCCATACTTTGTAGACCAGACGCGTACGCAGACCCCACAATTTTAATGAATGCTCATTATGCCAGATCAAACATACCCATTCCTGTGTCTCGAAACATCTTCTATCATTATATGCAATCAGTTTTCTATAATAGTCAACCACATAGGAGCCTATTCGTGACCAGACACACACACACACACACACACACACACACACACACACACACACACACACAGACGTTCAGCTTTATATATATATATATATATATATATATATATATATATATATATATAATATAAACACCGACCCACACAGACACAGACACACACACATATACACACACATATATATATTGATATTAATATTGATATATATATATATATATATATATATATATATATATATATATAACCCCACATATACAGACAGACATTGATAATTGATATTGATATATAAAATTAGGTAAAAAACTACGATATTTAAAATTGCGAAGGTTATGTCTGATTTTAGTCAAAAAATTATTAAAAACTGAAAGGAATATAACCGTTATATGAATTTACTTCTACAAATTTCGCCCATTGGCGTATTTTTGATTTCCCGACTTTTTTGTCACGACCAATTAAATTTTTCACGCGACCCACTGTGGGCCAGGGCTCCCAGTTTGAAAAACGCTGATCTTAAACTTAATATCTGTGCCTTTTTTTTTTTTTTTTTTACATGGAGTTCACCACTCAGAGATAAGAGTTATTGTGTGTACAGTAATCAAAGGGATAGTGTAGCAATAGTATTGAAGAATTGGTAAGGTGTCATTACTTAGGGGGCGCGGTTCATCAGGAATTTGTTTGTGTTGGACTTGAAGACATCCAGCTTGAAGTCGGGAGGGAAACAGGCAAGCGGAAGAGAGTTCCACAGGCGTGCAGTTCTAAGAAAGAAGCTTTGTTTATGGAATCTACGATTTGATTTAGGCATAGATAGGGAGTGGGGGAAATTATTAACGGTGGTTTCACTAGTCGGGTGTTTTTTGAAAAAGATTGGCGAGCGGGGACCAGAGAATGGAGCTCAGACGAGCACCTGCCATGCAAATAATGATAGAACAATGACAGGCCCGCTACGTCTCTTCTGTGGGAAAGAGGTTGCAGGGTAGAGAAAAGGGCATCCCCCACCAAGCCACGGGGTCTATTTTGTACTCTGTCAAGGCAGGATAGGCTGTTTTTTGCAGCCCCCGCCCAGATGTGGTAGCAGTACTCCATCTTTGGACGTACTTGGCTCTTATATAGATAGAAAATTGCATCATTAGTGAGATATCTTCTGCAGCGGTAGAAGGATCCCACCATTTTCTCAGCAACCTTGGCAACAGACTTGATGTATGTGTTCCATTTAAGATCAGGTGTAAAGGTCAAACCCAGGAGCTTATCAAAGCCTGGGGCCTCCCTTAGACGATAGCTATCCATTTCAATTGATGCCAGATGGGGATCAGAGCGTTTATGATGTAGAGATAGGAGCTTGATCTTAGATGCATTAAAGGTAACCAGCCACCTCTTTCCCCACTGTACCACGCGCTCAAGATCAGAGGAGAGAGAATCAGAGAAAACATCATCATTTACAGCCTTTGATGTGTTACCATAGATGGTCGTGTCATCAGCATAGATGTCAACGAAAGATTTTAGTATGTGTTTTGGGAGATCATTGATATAGATCAGGAAGAGAGTTGTTATCCATATTTGCTATCACCGTCACTGATATTTGTGGTTTCTAAATAATACTGTTATCATTATCATTACACAGAGAATTAACTAAGGTTTTATCTAGATGTGTCGTTTTTTACATAATGACACACAATTTCAGCAGTATATGATTGAAATTGTTTGCTCTATGGTTTTTCGATTCAACAGAGAAATTAATTAAAAAGAGTAAATACGAGGTGCTACTAGACTTTTTCATCTAAGTATTTTTATAAATCGTACAAACATGAAACTCTGCTCTTCTTCGAAGTAATCTCCTCCAGCTGCAATGCATATGTTATTCCGTTTCACTTTTTTCTGAAAGGCCTCATTGAAATACTCCTCTGTGAGTTTGTCAATGACTATAATAGTCAACCACATAGGAGCCTATTCGTGACCAGACACACACACACACAGACGTTCAGCTTTATATATATATATATATATATATATATATATATATATATATATATATATATATAATATAAACACCCACCCACACAGACACAGACACACACACACATATACACACACACATATATATATTGATATTAATATATATATATATATATATATATATATATATATATATATATATATATATAATATATAACCCCACATATACAGACAGACATTGATAATTGATATTGATATATAAAATTAGGTAAAAAACTACGATATTTAAAATTGCGAAGGTTATGTCTGATTTTAGTCAAAAAATTATTAAAAACTGAAAGGAATATAACCGTTATATGAATTTACTAAAAAGAGTAAAGGGAAAAAATAATAAAACAAGATGTTTGTACGGAACTTCCGCCAACTAGCTAGTTAATCGTTACTCGTCAACTATGGTTGTTTCAATATTAGAAAAACCAATTATATATATATATATATATATATATATATATATATATATATATATATATATATATATATATATATACAGAACGAGAGAGAGAGAGAGAGAGAGAGAGAGAAGAAAAAGAATAATAAAGTGAGAGGGAAAGAGAAAAAGAAAGATAGATATTTCGGTAAACGTTCATTCTTCTTCATCATCTTTAGGCTTTAACCAAAAGTCACAGGGAGCAAGGTATGGCCTATAGGGAGACTAAGGAACTGTCTTGATGCCTACCTTGGTCAAATAGTCTATGACAAAGATGGTGAGGAAAAACTTCGCTCAAATCTTCGCCATTTTCAGTTCTTATAGAATAATTGTGTGTACAGTTCATACACCGACTGAGAACTTATTGTCTCTATAGACACATAACAGTGAATATCCATGATTTCTTTATTTGGCTAATCAACTGTGGTGTTCTTACTTTCTCATCCCAGAACTCTCACCATCCCTCACAGACTCTCTGCTTTCGTTTAATCTCTTATACCACTGAAAATCTGATGATAGTTAAAAATCTTTCACACGTTTTTCTTCCAAGGTTAAAACAAGATTTTATTTCATGTCGTTCTTCTAAAATATCATAAAATGTACAGATTGCATTTTTTGAAATTCATTAGCCGTAAAAACCCTAAAAATTGGACATCTCAGAGGATGTATGGCAATAAAATAATGAATTTTAAAAATTTTTATTTTAAATGTCCGTAAAAGTATCTGGAACCATATTTAAGGCACATTCCGTTTGTAATCGTTTTAAATTTTTGGGAGAAATGTTGGTAGATATGAATTTAGTGAGAGGTTTCATAAAATATATATATAAATAAATCCTTATTTAAAAATATTCAGTATTTAATAATGATGTGTTATTTTTCGTTTTTCGGTTCATCAAATACATTACAATTTATAAACAAATCATTTAAGACTAAAATTTCAAATAAAATCAGGAACTTAACCTCTGAATTTGAATGTGGTATTTCTTTCGTTGGTAATACAATTACACTATTGAATGCGTTCGATTTTCCAATTTCCCTAATTTCCAATTACTAATTTAATATTCATCAAAAAAATTTCCAATTAATAATTTAATATTGATAATTTTTTTTTCCAATTCATAATTTAATAGTCATTGAAAAAATATTTTCCAATTAATAATTTAATATTAATTAGAAAAATATTTTCCAATTAATAATTTAATATTCATTAAACACATATTTTCCAATTAAAAATTTAATATTATTTAAACAATAATTTAATATTAATTAAAATATTTTTATAATTACTAATGTAATATTCATTACACAATATTTTCCAATTAACAATTTAATATTCATTATAAAATAATTTACAAATAATAATAAATTAAAAAAATATTAAAAAAATGTTTTCAAATTAATAAATAATATTCATTAAAAACATATTTTCCAAGTAAAATTAAAAATCCATTAATAAACATTTTCCCATAAATAATTTAATATTCGTAAACTATTTTCCAATTAATAATATTAATATTAATAAAAAATATTTTCCAATTAATAATTTAATATTCATTAAAAATATTTCCAATGAATAATTTCATATTCATTAAACACATTTTTCGATTAACAATTTAATATTCATTAAAAGTATGTTCCAATTAATAATTTAATATTCATTAAAAAGTATTTTCCAATTAATAATTTAATATTCATTAAAAATATTTTTACAATTAATAATTGTATAGCGATTAAAATAATATTTTCCCATTAATAATTTAATATTCATTAACAAGTATTTTCAAATTAATAATTTATATTCATTAAAATATTTTCCAATTAATATTTTAATGTTCATTCAAAAATATTTCCAATTAAAAATTTTATATTTATTAAAATAATATTTTCCAATGTATAATTTAATATTCATTTACAAAATAGGGTCCAGTTATTAATTGAATATTCATTAAACAGTATTTTCAAATTAATAATTTAATATTCATTAAACAAATATTTTCCGAATTAATAATATAATATTAATTAAAAAATATTTCCGAATTAATAATTTTATATTCATTAAAAAAATATTTTCCAACTAATGATTTACTATTCATAAAAAATATTTTCCTATGAATAATTTAATAATAATTAAACAAATATGTTCAAATAAATAATTTAATATACATGAAATAAATATTTTTCAATTAATAATTTAATATTCATTAAAAGAATTATTTTCAAATTATTTTATATAACTTATAAAATATTTGCCAATTCACAATTTAAGATTCACTAAAAATATTTTCCAAATATTAATTTAATATTATTTTTTAAAATAGTTTCTTATTCATAATTTAATGTTCATTAAAAAATATTTTCCATTAAATAATTTAATATTCATTAAAATAAATTTTCCAAATTATTATTTTATATACATTAAATAATGTTTTCCAATTAAAAATTTAATGTTCATTAAAAAATAAGTTCCAATTCATAATTTTATATTCATAAAAAAATATTTTCCAATTAATAATTCAATATTCATTAAAAAAGATGTTTTCCAATTAATAAATTAATATTCATTAAAAAATTATTTAATGTACATAAATTTCAAATGCTATTTGTACATTGTTTTGTAGTTACATTCATTAAAATAATTTAAAATTAATTTAATAGTAATTTAAAACATATTTCCAATTAATAATTTAATATCCATTAAAAATATTTTCAAAGTAATAATTTAATATTCATTAAAAATATTTTCGAATTCATAATTTAATATTCATTGAAAATATTATTCAATTAATAATTTAATATTGATTAAAAATATTTTCCAATTAATAATTTATTATTCATATAAAATATTTTCCAATTAATAATTTAGTATTCCTTAAAATATATTTTCTAATTAATAATTTAATATTTATTAAAAATATATTTTCCAATTAATAATTTAATATTCATTAAAAATTTTTTTTCAATAAATATTTAATTAGTAATTAAAAACATTTTCCGATAAATCATTTAATATTCATTAAAAATATTTTTCAATTAATAATTTTATATTCATTAAAAAACATTTTCCGATTAATAATTTTACATTCATTAAAAATATTTTCGCCTTAATAATTTAATATTCATTAAAAAATATGTTCCAATTACTAATTGCATATCGATTACAAAAATATTTTTCAATTAATAATTTAATATTCATTAAAAAATATTTTCCAATTAATTATTTAATATTAATTAAAAATATTGTCCAGTTAATAATTTAATATTCATTTAAAATGTTTTCTAATTAATAATTTAATATTTATTAAAAAAATATTTTCCAATAAATAGTTCAATATTCATTAAAAATATTTTCCAATTAATAATTTAATATTCATTGAACAATTCTTTTCCAATTAATAATTTAAGATTCATTAAAAAACATTTTCCAATTAATAATGTTATATTCATTAAAAATATTTTCGGATTAATAATTTTATATTCATTAAAAATATGTTCCAATTGATGATTTAATATTCATTAAAAATATTTTGTATAATTAATAATTGTATATCGATGAACAAAATATTTTCCAATTAATAATATAATATTCATTAAAAAATATTTTCCAATTTATAATTTAATATTCATTATAAATTTTTTTTATAATGTACAGAAAGTTCAAATGCTATTTGTACATTGTTTTGTAGTTATATTCATATATTACGGTGTTATTGCTTATTGCCTTGTTAGATTTAAGTACAGAATGGGTTTCTAAAGAATAATGTTATTATTTAAGCAGAGTACTTACTCTATATAAGTACCGAGTGTTGTAAGTTGTTTTTTTTTTGGGGGGGGGGGTACATCGTTTTATTAAGAAATCACATCGAAAAAAATAAACGATTTCTAAATATTTTAAAGCAGTTATTATTGGAAGATGTGTGATGTTTCGTTTTTTAGCATCCTCAATACATTACACTTTTGAAATAAAAATTTGAAATAAAATTTAAAACTGTCATTTATGAAAATCAGGAAATTTGAAAGTGTTCTATTTCATATATTGCGATGATCATGCGATTAAACTTTCGAATATGTTTGGTTGTTTCCCAATAATTTCCTATTTGTAAATTTAAAGCTTATTAACAAAAGTCATAAACTGAATGAAACATCCTTTTTTGTTTTGTTTTTAAACAAACGGTTCTTAACAAAATACACTTCAGTACAGCTTTAAAAATACATAAGAAAATTCGTCATATATTAAAACACATTATATAACAATATAAAGTGTTTTTATTTTGCAGCTTCAGAAAAAAGCCCAAAATCAGCAATCAAATCAGAAATTCCTATTTTCATCTTTTAACGTTCGATTACTAAATACATTCTGAGCTTGATATGAAATGGAACACATACATTAAATCCGTTGCCAAGGCCGCTGGAAACATGGTGGGATCCTTCTATTGATCCAGTAGATCTCATCGCTGATGCAATTCTCTATCTATATAAGAACCAGGTGCGTCCAAGGATGACGTACTGCTACATATCTGGGCAGGAGCTGCTAGAAAGGACTTATTTTGCCTTGATAGAGTTCAAAATAGACTTCGTAGCCACGTAGGAGATTTCCTTTTCTCTTCCCTACAACCTCTTTCTCACAGAAGAGATGTTGCGTGTTTGTCTCTGCTTTATCGTTATTTTCATGGCAAGTGCTCGACTGAGCTCCATTCTATGGTCCCCCCCTCGCCAAACTTTCACAAGAAACGCTCGTCTAACAGAAAACCCTATCAATAATTTTCCCCACTCTTTATCTGTGCCTAAACCTAAACGTAGATTCCATGAACAAAACTTCTTTCTTAGAACTGCACGGCTATGGAATTGACTTCCGTTTTTCTGCTTTCCAGCTGATTACAACATTTTTTTATTACATTTTAACCCAAACCAAGACATATCTCCACTTTGATATAGGGGCCTACTATTAGGGACATAATCTACAGGGGTACTATGTAGCGAGTTGGGCAGCAAGATGTCGGTTCACGTTACATTTGAACTTCTGCATGTCAGTACAGTTGGTGAAGCAGGAACCTGGAAGGGAATTCCAAAGTCTAGCGGTTCTGGGAAAGAAACTACTGGTTAAAAGATTCTCTTACATCTAGGAATCTAAATTATGAAGGGGTGGGATTTTGCTGCTTGTCGGGTTTTTCGGGGGTATTTACGTCGAGGGGGTAGAAGTGCTTGCAGTTCGTCAGAGCATTCACCGTTAAAGTACTTGTAGAACAGGCAGAGGGATGCAACATTTCGTCGATGGGACAGAGGCTGAAGCTTAGTTGACAGTTCAGTGCCTATCAGGTTGGCGACTCTCTTTTGAACCTTGTCTAGGAGTGAGATACTAGTAGCAGATGCACCAGCCCAAATATGACAACAATACTCCATACATGAGCGAATGGTGGCCTTATAGGAGTACAGGATACTTTCGGGCGTTAGTAGCTTTCTAGTACGGTAGAGAGAACCTACCTTTCTCGCAGCGGTCCTGGTTGTCTTCAAGTCTAACCTAAACAAAGTTTTGATGAGCAGTTCCATATAAGTTAACAAATTTACCGACTTTCCATTACTAACGATTAATTTATTGTCCAATTGTCTACGGTACACACTTTAACCCTTATCCTCGAGTGGCTTCTGGGCCTTGATAAGTGGTCATGCCTTTGTAAAAAAAAAAAAAGAATGCACTTGGTCGTAATACAACGCCTCCGGAAAGAGAAAATCAAAGTTCGGAAAATTATGACCAGTCTTAGGAAGACAAATTTGGTATTTCCTTGAACGAAAATACTTGTAACTGAGCCACATCAGCAAGACCATGCTGTTACACTAACATACGACGTGGAAACGACTCAGCGTACTGACATAATTAGTTCAGCCTCTGTCCCATCGACGAAATGTTGCATCCCTCTGCCTGTTCTACAAGTACTTTAACGGTGAATGCTCTGACGAACTGCAAGCACTTCTACCCCCTCGACGTAAATACCCCCGAAAAACCATATTACATCTGCAAAATATTTCGATGAATGAAACATATGTTATATGAGGGAGAAATATTGCATACAGCTATTGCTCAATCAAGTTTCTTTGCCTGAATGGCGTAAATATAATGCTGCAGTTGTGCAGATAGACACATTGAATAATGGAACGACTTGAAGACAATGTAATGCAAATATGGATTAGAAAATGACCAGATATATGTTGTTCTGACGGGAAAGTTTTAGGTACACTTTCTGAAACATTAACATCACTTATTGATAACACTTCTACACATTTTTGGGAAAACATTAAGAAAGATCGTCTATAGTTTTTCTCCGAGATTTAATCCTTATTTTAGACATGTACATTTTTTTTTTTACACAGTGATCACCACTTATCAAGGCCCGGAAGCAACTCAGGGATAAGGGTTATTGCAAGTACATTGCGTTAGTGTGGAGATTTGATGAAGTGTTTACTTAAGGGGGCGGTTGATTAGGAATTTGTTAACATTGGACTTGAAGACATCCAAGTTGTAGTCCGGTGGGAAGCAGGCAGACGGAACAGAGTTCCACAGGCGTGCAGTTCTAAGAAAGAAGCTTTGTTCATGGAATCCGTGTTTTGATTTAGGCACAGATATAGAGTGGGGAAATTTTTCACTTACAAGTCCTGTGCCTTTTTTTTTTCGACTTACAAGTCCTGTGCCTTCTTAATGAAACGTTTGTGTTTTTCAGAGAAACGAAGAGAAAAAATAATCGGATTCGGAATCCTTAACAATCAGCGTTCTAGTTTTCAAACGTATTTTTGATTTCCTCCCATTTAACAACTGACGTGCACGAGATGAATATGCCCCCCCACGAATAAAAAAAACGTATTTTATACTGTCGGTTCAAACCACGTTAGCGCATAAATTTGCATTTATCTTATTTTTCGTATCGGATGGGTTTTGGATTCGAATACTAGTGCTTCTCTACAAGGATCACACGACAACCGTTGCCGCTTATTGTTGCGGTTCTCCAAAGCTCTCCTGATCTCATGATAACATAGGCGACATCCCAATGGTGGTCGTTTTTGTCGAGTACACCTTCGCAAATATGAGGCCTCCATTAGATCATGTGGGTTTTACTTCTGCCTCGTGAAAATTGTACGGCCGTTTCAGCGTCGTCGTTTATTAACTTCTCTGACCAAAATTATACTATGCTACACCGTCAGATGCAACTGGCTCACACCATATGGCCAGATGAGACGCACTTAGCCAACGATACCGCAAAACGCCACAAGCCTACCATACTCCGCCAGACGCAACTAGCCCTAAATACAAAACCAGACTTGGCCCACGCTACACCGCCAGACAAAACTGGCCCATGCTACACCACCAGACAAAACTGGCCCATGCTACACCGCCAGACAAAACTGGCCCATGCTACACCGCCAGACAAAACTGGCCCATGCTACACCGCCAGACAAAACTGGCCCATGCTACACCGCCAGACAAAACTGGCCCATGCTACACTGCCAGACAAAACTGGCCCATGCTACACCGCCAGACAAAACTTTTCAACCAAGACCGCCAACCCCCAATATTTCCTCCTGTATCAGAAAACACGCTATGTGATATACGTGTATCTGTACGTGATGTTGCGAAGCTAATCAAAACCTTGATTCGAGTAAAGCAACTGGCCCTGATGGTATTCCAATTATAGTACTCAAAAAACTTCAACCTGAACTAGCGCCCATACTTACAAAACTGTTTAAACGTTGTCTTAAGGAGAATAGTTTCCCATCTCCCTGGAAAATCTCATCAGTATGCCCTGTATTTAAGAATTCAGGTGATCGCTCATCCCCCTCTCAGTACAGGCCAATAAGTCTCCTGTGCGTCATGAGTAAGTTGCTAGAATCTGTGTTAAATACAGAAGTAATCAACCATCTCAACAAAAATAACCTTCTTAGTGACACTCAATATGGTTTCCGTTCTGCTAGATCTACAGCAGATGTCCTTACAGCTATATCGCATAGGATTAGCAAATCTCTCGACGGTGGCAATCTTTCTAGGGCAATTGCTCTTGACATATCTAAAGCCTTTGATAGGGTATGGCATAAAGGTTTACTTCATAAGATCGCTAGCTATGGTATAGCTGGAAAAGTCTTCTCAATTATTAAATCATTTCTTTCTGATAGGTTCATAGGAGTAGTAGTTGAGGGGCAAAAATCAGAAGCTCACAGTATTAATGCCGGTGTCCCTCAGGGATACATCCTGGGCCCAACTCTTTTCCTGATCTACATTAATGATCTTCCAAATCATATCCTTACATCATTTGTAGACATTTATGCTGACGACACTACCATCTATGGTAGCACATCAAAGACAGTAAACGACCAAGTTCTCTCCAATTCTCTCTCCTCTGATCTTGAGCACGTAGTACAATGGGGAAAGGAGTGGCTGGTTACTTTTAATGCATCTAAAACCAAGCTTCTCTCTTTACATCATCAACATTCTAATCCACATTTGTCATCAATTGAAATGAATGGCTCTCGTCTTCAGGAGGCCTCAAGTTTTGACAAGCTTCTGGGCTTGACCATTACTCCTGATCTTAAATGGAACACGTATATCAAATCTGTTGCCAAGGCCGCTGGAAAAATGGTGGGATCTTTCTATCGATCCGGTAGATATCTCACTGCTGATGCTATTCTCTATCTATATAAGAGCCAGGTACGTCCAAGGATGGAATACTGTTGCCACATCTGGGCAGGAGCTGCTAGAAAGGACTTGTCCTGCCTTGATAGAGTTCAAAATAGACTTCGTAGCCTCGTAGGAGATGTCCTTTTCTCCTCCTTGCAACCTCTATCTCACAGAAGAGATGTTGCGAGTTTGTCTCTTATGTATCGTTATTTTCATGGAAAGTGTTCAACTGAGCTTCAATCTATGGTCCCCCCTCGCCAAACTTTCACAAGAAACACTCGTCTAGCTGTAAACACTATCAATAATTTCCCCCACTCTTTATTTGTGCCTAAACCTAAACGTAGATTCCATGAACAAAGCTTCTTTCTTAGAACTGCACGCCTGTGGAATTGTCTTCCGTTTTCCTGCTTTCCGGCTGACTACAATATGGTTGTGTTCAAGTCTAAAGTAAATAAGTTCTTGATGAGCCGTTCCATATAAGTTATCAAATTTACCAAATTTTCATTACTAATGATTACTATATTGACCAATTTCTACTGTACACTCTTTAACCCTTATCCTTGAGTGGCCTCTGGGCCGTGATAATGTGGTGATGCCTTTGTAAAAAAAAAAAAAAAAAAAAAAAAACTGGCCCATGCTACACCGCCAGACAAAACTGGCCCATGCTACACTGCCAGACAAAACTGGCCCATGCTACACCGCCAGACAAAACTGGCCCATGCTACACCGCCAGACAAAACTGGCCCATGCTACACCGCCAGACAAAAATGATCCACACTACACCGCCAGGCGAAACTAGCCCATGCTACACCGCAAGACTAAACTAACCAAGATGAAACTGGTCATCGCTACACCGCCAGATGCAACTTGCCCATGCAACATCGCCAGACGCAGCTGGCCTATGCTAAGTCGCCAGACAGCACTGACCCATGCTTTACCCTTAGACCCAACTGGGCGCACGCTACACCGGCTAAAAATGAAATTTGCTCATGATACATTTCAAGACGAAACTGGTCAATGCTACACCTGTTATACATGAAAGGGGACAAACCCTATTAATTAAAGAAAGACGTATAAAGAATTGAAAATAATATTTATTACAGGAAAAGGCTAGTTGGTTTATTACTGAAATTGAACATAATCTCTCAACTGAAGAAATACAGTCCTCAAAATACACGAAAAAACAGCTAGATGAATTACCACACACACACACAGACGCACACATACATAGACACACACAAACACACACACACATAAAATATCAAGAATAAAAAGAGAAAAGAAAAAACAAGAAAATAAAAAGATAAAAATTCAATTAAATGATTTGACTAGAAACAAATATAATATAATATAATATATATATCCCAATTATCCCAATTATAGCGTTAAAAAAGCTTCATCCAGAACTTGCCCCCATACTTACGAAACTGTTTAAGCGTTGCCTTAAAGAGAAGTGCTTCCCAACACTCTGAAAAATCTCATCAGCATGCCCTGTATTTAAGAACTCAGGTAATAAGTCATCTCCCTCTCACTACAGACCAATAAGTCTCCTGTGTGTCATGAGTAAGTTGCTGGAATCCATATTAAATAGAGAAAGAGTCAACCACCTCAGCAGAAATAACCTTCTTAGTGACACGCAATATGGTTTCCGTTCAGCAAGATCTACTGCAGATGTGCTAACGGTTATATCTCATAGGATTAGCGAATCCCTTGAAAAAGACTACCTTTCTAGAGGAATTGCTCTTGACATATCAAAGGCCTTCGACAAGGTATGGTATAAAGGCCTACTTCACAAGATTCCCAGCTACAGTATAACTGGAAATGTTTTCTCAATCATTAAATCATTTCTCTCTGGTAGGCTCATAAGAGTAGTGTCTGATGGGCAAAAATCAGAGCCCGCAGTATTAATGCTGAAGTCCCTCAGGGCTCCATCCTGGGCCCAACTCTCTCCCTGATCTACATCAATGATCTCCCTAAACACATACTTTAATCATTCGTTGACATCTATGCTGATAACACGACCATCTATGGCAACACAACAAAGGCTGTAAATGACAAAGTTCTCTCTGATTCTCTCTCCTCTGATCCCAAGCGCATTGTTCAGTGGGAGAAGACGTGACTGGTTACCTTTAATGTATCTAAAACAAAACTCCTATCTTTACATCATCAACGCTCTGATCCCCATCTGGCACCAACAGAAATGGATGGCTCTCGTCTAAGAGAAGCCTCATGTTTTGACAAGCTTCTGGGCTTGACCTTTACTCCTGATTTGAAATGGAACACGTACATCAAGTCTGTTGCCAAGGTCGCTGGAAAGAAGGTGGGATCCTTCTACCGCTTCAGAAGATATCTCACTACTGATGCAATTCTCTATCTATATAAAAGCCAAGTACGTCCAAAGATGGAATACTGCTGCCATATCGTGCAGGAGCTGCTAAAAACAGCATCCTGTCTTGACAGAGTACAAAATAGACTTCGTGGCTTAGTGGGGGATGCCCTTTTCTCTTCCCTGCAACCTCTCTTCCACAGAAGAGACATTGCAAGCCTATCTTTGTTTTATAGTTATTTTCATGGCAGGTGCTCGTCTGAGCTCCAATCTCTGCCCCCCTCCAGTCTTTTACGAAAAACACCCGTCTAGCTGAAACCACTGTCAAAAATTTTCCCCACTCTTTATCTGTGTCTAAATCAAAACGTAGATTCCATGAACAAAGCTTCTTTCTTAGAACTGCACGCCTGTTTTGTCTGCCTGCTTCCCACCTGACTACAACCAGGATGTCTTCAAGTCCAACGTAAACAAGTTCCTAATGAACCGGCCCCTTAAGTAAACAGTTAATTAAATCTCCACACTAACGTACTGTACTTGCAATACCCTTATCCCTGAGTGGCTTCCAGGCCTTGATAAATGGTGACCACCGTGTAAAAAAATATTAATATGTACCCACTCTGTCTCTTAATATATATACCCTGTTTATGTCTCCAATATGTTATCTCCACAAACATGAACATCTAAGTCATATGAACATTCGACAACATGAACACTCTAAGTTTGTCATTATTCAACCTGAAAGGTAATGTGTTTTTATTTATCGTCTTGAATATTGAACATTATATGTAACACCACTTTTCCACAGTGTTGCCGAGTCTCTCTTCTTAAAATTCTGTCTCACCGTAATCAATAATTTATTTCCCTCTCTTCATGTTTAAAAGAACTATTTCACGTCTCTCACCTACATAAGCCTCCTATTAATGATACGTGTAAAAAGAATTGTCATCACAGTCCTCGTTGTCAATTTCGTTATCACTCTCCTCTCTGTGTGGTTCCCGTTATTTGTCATCCGATATACACACCCCGCTTCACAACACATCACCAGATAAAGGTGACCCTACTAAAAAGCCAAACGCAATTGGTCCAAGCTACACCGCCAAAAAGAACTATTTACCGCTACACTGATAGTCGAAACTAGCCCAAGCTACACTGCCAGACAAAACTGTCCCACACATCACCGCCTGTCAGGAACTGGCCAATGATAAACCTTCAGACAAATTTCGGTGTCATGATACACCGCCAGACGAAATTGGCCGACGCTTCACCGCCAAACGAAACTAGCACAGGCTACACTGCACAACGAAAATTGCCTAAGCTACACCGCCAGACGAAACTGGCCCAGGCTACACAATCAAACAAAACAGGTCACAGCTACACAGCGAGACAAAACTGGCCGATGCTACAGCGATGGAAGAAACTGGACCACGCAACTAGCCTATTATACACCACTAACAGACACTAACCGACGCTACACAGCTAGACGAAACTGGGTCACACTATACTAACAGACTCAACTGTTTCATACTAGACCGCTAGACGAAATTGGCCCATGCTACACAGCCAGACGAAACAAGCCAACGCAACACTCCGTAGAAGAAACTTGTCCACACTACACCGCCAGACGCAACTAGCCCATGCTCTACCGCCAGACGAAACTGGCAAACGATACACCACCAGACAAATCTGGCCAACACGACACCGTCAGCCGCAACTGGTTCATGCTATATCGCCGGACCAAACGTGCTATGCTACACCGCCAAACGCAACTGGCACTTGCTACAGCGCCAGATGAACACCGGCTGATGATTCTGTCCCATGCTACACCGCCAGATTAAACTGTCCTACGCTACACCGACGGATGAAACTGATCTACGCTACAGTGACAGATGAAACTGGCCTACGCTAAACTGCCAGACGGACTAGCCAATTTTAAACCGCCAGACGACACCGAACCAGCTATACCGCCAGACGAAACTGCCTTATGCTGCCAGACAATACTTGTCCACGCTACATCGTTAGACGAAACAGACCTGTGTTATATCGCTAGACGAAAGCGGGACACACTACATGGCCAATCAAATATGGCTCACTTACACCCTCAGACAATACTGGCCCGTCAGAAGAAACCAGTCCACACTACATCGCACAAATGAAACTGACTCAGGATATCCCGCGACACTGTTAGATATTAGACAGACAAAAACCAGTGATCTTGCTAACAATAGTTCATATTAAGAGTTATTGGTTACAGGAATACAACTGATCACTGAAATATAAAAATTAACTTTTATGCTAACATTTTTACAAAATAAGCTTAGCTAAATATAAACAAAATGCATCGTAGATTAACCTTGAACAGTTGGCGATCATAACTAAGAGGTTACATGGTAATGAGACGTGTCGTTGCATCATTTACGTCACCGGAACTCAAGAATGAAACGTGTATTTTTGCGGATTACCGGAACTCACAGGTCAAAAAATTGGAGTTGAGAATCGGGGAGTTGTTGGCAAACAATGTAGACGTGCATTGGTTCGATCTCCGAAAACATGGAAGCAAGGAACCCGACAAAGAAAAGTATGGAGAAAAGTTTCAGTTATGCTTCATTAATCTATTTTGTTCATATGATGCACATTGTACAGCATTCAGCGGTTGAAGAAAGAGGATCTCCGAAAGGATAGATAGGAAACTTTTTCCATATTCCCCCTCAATCTATGTAATATAATCACTTTTGATAACTCATTATCTTACACACTTTTTGGTACTGTGACAATATAACTTATGCCTATTTAGTGGTCGTGATGGGAGCTTCCCATACAAGAAGGAATCAAACCTGGGAAACTACACACACAACGTTGAGAAAAAAAGACGTTCGTCACAAAAAAATGCTGTGTTATACGAACGAACATCGTTTTAGACGAATCCTAAAAGAGAGACAAATAATACACACATACACACACACACACGCACACACACACACACACACACACACATATATATATATATACATATACACTAGACGCATTAAAAATAGAACAGTGAAAATCAATAGACAAAAGAGAAATAAGAAAATAACACACACAATGTGAAAAAAAAAGAAAGAAAGATAATATTAGATTTTGTTAGCAGAATTTGTAGAGTGAATGTTTTAGAAATGTGTCAAAATATTGAAAGTAATTCAACGGAAAGAGTTACAGATCCACCTGCAACAATCCTAACAGAGTTTTTCAATTTGCTTAAACGTACTTATTCGCGCGTACGCTATTATACGCTTAAGTTTCTGCTTATTATACATGGGACACGCAAATTTAGATTTTCAATCAACGATTAAAGGATATATCAGCTCCATGCTATCCGCCTGTTATAAAACAAACGTTTTGGACAGAGTATACAAGTACATCGAAATCAATTTGAATATTTCTGTTTTAGACTTTAATAGCCTAAAAGTATCGATGTTTAAATTATGAATACTTTTAGGAATGCATGTACTTGATGATGATGACCACTGAGCTGCTTTATTACAGAAAGCATCAACATAATCAGCACATAATCTGAAACATTTTTGCCATCATGTTGGCTACATGTGCAGTGTCTTATTCAACCCGACTTTGGCATGCACATGAAAAAGTATTTAGTAAAGATTTCCTTTTTAAGAAACGCAATCAACATCCTGGGCTGAAACATTTCTAGAGAGTAAATAATATATAAATGCTCACTCATGCTATATTCAAGTAAACTAGCGATAAAAAAACAAAAAAAAAAAAAGCCGGGAATTATTCTCTATTACATTAGATGAAGTTAGGACTTATTTATAAAAATAAATAAATAAATAAATAAATAAAAATAAAATTAACATATTTACACATTTGAACGTAACGACTTTTATTCTATAAATAGATAGGCACACGGGCACAATTTATCCGGGAATAGAAATCTTCTTCTGCTCTAGAAAGACACGGCAATATTCCAGTCTGTGAAAAAAAAAAAAAAAAAAAAACGGATGCCGAACCATTGTGTCAAACAGACGTTAAGTACTAATTTTAAAATTCATCTTAACTCCTAACAAATGTATTTTGTTGCCTTGTTTAAATTTGTTTTTCTTGTTTTATTTATGTATATTTATTTATGTCTCTACTTTTCCTGTCTTGCAAAACTTTTAAGATGAGATTCGCCCCCCCCCCGACTACTATTCGAACAGGCAGACTAATTTCCTAACAAAGAGAACAACACTAAAGAACTAAACACCTCCTTTGCAAATCTCTGGCACTTCAGCCCTCAGAAGAAAGACAAAACCACTAGCGATCTAATATATAAGAAAAACATGCACTCGAAAATATCCATAATAATAACGACATAATTATAAAAGAAGCAGGCAAAGGCAGTACCATATTAAGCATGAACAAAACTTACGACAAAACGAAAATTATAGAATTGATAGATGACAAACACTTCTAAAACCTATTAGTACCAACATAGACAGGAACATTATTTTAAAAATTAACAAAACTTTGTACAACACACAACAAATATTAAAAGTGAAATGAATATCACTTCCTCAAATATTTCATTAAAAAAACAAAGAACTTCTATGGACTGCCTAAAATGCACAAATCAGAGGAATAAGACTTTCTATCGACACAAAAAACTCATAATATATTGGTGCCCCAAACCCTACTAACCTTATATTTAGACCCATAATAGTAGAACCAGCCTGTCTGACAAGTAGAATTAGTAACTTAATAAACATCCTATAACAACCCTTCACCGATCAAATCAAGAGCTACATAAGGGACGACATTCACTTCCTGGGTACCTTACCACATACAGTAGGAAACGAGACACTACTAGTTACATTTTACGTTAGCAGTTTATATAGCAATATACTTGATGACTTGGGAAAGGAAACAGTATCATACTGGATTAATAAATACACACAAACACTACACCCAAGATTCACAAAACAGATCATCATCGAAAGTATAGACATTATTCTAAAGAATAATTCTTTCAAGTTCAAAAACAGCGAAATAAAATCCTAACTTACGTCTCTACACATGACACAAACAACCCAGAACTTTTCGCAGATATAACGAAAAACCTGGTCCTACTTAACATAAACAGCAAACTAAACGACTTCCTTAAAACAACAAAAATAATAAAAAGCAAACTGCAACCCAAAAACCTAAACGCATTCTTACTTCATCCAAACTAAATCAACACACAACACACGGAGTCACAGAATGCAACTAACAACGATGTGGAGTTTGCAACACAAAATTAAAGGGAAACACATACAAATGCATGAACTCTACACAAACATAAAAAAAAGTTATCTGCGTAATAAAATGTACAACATGCGAGAAATCTAACATAGGTGCAACTAAAAACCTCAGTAATCGAGTAGGCTTGCACGGATCCAACATTAAAATCTCAGAAAATAGACACCTACATTTTTCATAGCACATGCATGGAGACAAATTTAGGATAATGCCCATTTTCCAAACTGACAACCTTCTATTTACTAACACAAGAAAACAATCAAAACAAACGCGATGAGGCACACGCACGCTAATACAGAGGCACGCGAACTCACATCCAATATATTAACGATTCCCAAACCAAGTAAATGGCTGCAAACAAAATACACTATTCCGCCCACATTCAATGAAAGAGACTCTCTCTAGACTAAGGCAAATTTAATCAATGTATATATGCATATGTGTGTATGTGTATGTATATGTATATATATATGTATGTCAGGTCATCTCTTATGCTACTGGTACCATGTAACCCAGTACTACCTGCCTTATGGTCAGGCCACCGGCGACTAAACTGGTTCCCCCACCGGACTTGTTTGGGGAGGAGGGTAGCTAGTCTCCCTGAAGGATTAAAAAGAAGACCTTCCAAAGGGCGAATGAACCCTTTTTCGGGGTCAACGGCCAACTAGCACCGTGTGTGTTTGTGTGTATGTATGTGTGTGTTGGGGTGTAGAGGGCTCCCGTAAGCCGTGGTGAAGGTAACCTTTCTAGAAGAAAATCTCTGATTTAAAAAACCATAAAGCGGGGATTCAGTAACCACATTAAGCTGGTCTGCAGTTTAACTTGTTGCTGGCTATCTTGTTCTTGCTTGTTGCTGGATCTCAACATTTTGAACCGAGAGAGAGACTTAGCTGTCGTACAAAACTAAGACTCTGCAACATCATCTGTCTGTAGATACTCCCTCAGGCATTTGTCTATAAAAATGGTCCTGTGGCGATGGAAGTTGTAACGTGTGGAGGCTTGAAATGTGTGTGCGTGTGTGCATATATGTTTATATGTGCATGTAGATGTATCTATGTGCCGATGTGTGTATATATGTTTATGTGTATGCTTCTATTTTTATGTATTTATCATCTATTTTACATTTTACTTATATATATATATGCATCTGTATGTATGAATGTATATATATATGTGTGTGTGTATTTTTTCTTTTCACGTGTGTGTGTGTGTGTATGTGTGTGTGTATGTATATGGGGTAGAGAGGGCTCCCGTAAGCCGTGGTGAAGGCAACCTTTCTAGGAGAAGCAAATCTCTGATTTAAAAAACCATAAAGCGGAAGACCAGTACCCGCATTAAGCTGGTCTGCAGTTTAATTTGTTGCTGGCTATCTTGTTCTGTATTGTTGCTGGATCTCAACATTTTGAACTGAGAGAGAGACTTAGCTGTCGTACAAAGCTAAGACTCTGTAACATCATATTTGTATAGATACTCCCTCAGACATTTGGGCACATGGATTTTAAATGTCTGAGGGAGTGGCGCTCGTCTGACAAGACGTTGCAATCATCATGTATGTATGTATGTATGTACGTACGTACGTATGTATGTATTTATGCGTATGTGTGTGTATATATGTATATGTGCATTATGTTTCTATTGGGGAATGACCTTGTATTTTAGTAAGCCTTCTCACTATATGTATATATATGTCTTTGTGTGTGCATATATATGTATATGTATATGTGTGTGTGCATGCATATGTATATGTACATATGTACGTGTGTGCGTGTATGTACGTGTATACTCTTATTTTTATGTATTCATCATTTATTTTCCATTTTATTTCTATATGTGCATATGTGGTCCTGCCTTTGTCACGATACTGGAGTAGTCGAGGTTTCGTGAATACCGGAGATACGGGGGGAATGTGGTTGACTGGTTGAAAGGGCAGATATGATGACATCGGAGTTGTCGGCAAGGGACTTGGTTCTGAGTTTGCGGGAAAGGAACCAACTCAATTTCTCAATTCGGTGTCTCTCTGTTTTGACCCGATTTTTGGCAGGTGCGCTTTCTTGGTTGGACAGCCAATCATGACTGTCGGCTAATGGTTTAACGCCAGAACGATGGGGCAGAAACAAGAGGAAACGCCACGACCATGGGGAGGGACAAGAGGAAACACCCATCTACTGGACTTGTATATGATTGGTCATTCTAGAGCAGCCAATGGCTAGCGCCGTAATTAATGATCTGGGCTTCAATTCTCTTTGACCGCTCCCAAGGTCTTGTGTCAAACCTTGCACTTTATGCCCCGATCAGGTTGACCCAGTATACCCACCAATGTTCGACAGTTTTGTGTTGTTTTCATTTTTATTAAATCTAAAATGATTTTATCTTACTTATGATAACTTCGTATATCGTCTTACAATTATTTTGCTTTTGGCAAAGGTTAGCAGGTCAACTCCGCTGGCAAAAGATTGTCACTTTTGTCATTTTCATTTTAATAAAAATCTAAATGATTTTGTTTTTCTTTTGACAACTACGTTCTTTTATTTCAACGGATCTGTATTTAATGACCTTTTATTTTATTTTCTTCGTTTTCACTGTTTTTCACAATCTGTTATTTATTCAAATTCAAATGATTCTGTTATTTGAAAATTACTTATTTTCACAATTAAATTAGTCTATTATAATCTGCCTAATTAATTAAAGATCTGATTAATTTCACCAGTCAACCTCATGACACTGAAAATAGTAGTGTCATAAATGTATATATATATATATATATATATATATATATATATATATATATGTATGTTTGTGTAAGTGTTGTGTATATATGCATATGTGTACGTAGGTTTTTATTGGGGGAACAATCTTGTACCTTACTAAGCCTTCCTTCTCTCTCTCTCTCTCTCTCTCTCTCTCTCTCTCTCTATCTCTGTGTGTCTCTCTCTTTTCTTCATGCACGCAAGGGCGCGCACTCGAGGGTACGCACGCACATGCAAGCACACACTCATGAGAAAAGAAAAACAACAACATATTTTTACCCATAAGCACGCATTGTTTTTTGAGGCTTAAATAAGACTCTCTAGGCTATACCCTGCCTCATATAAGCAATGATGCACCTTCTCCCTGTCACGAATTGTATAAGTCAAGGGAATTAAAGGAATAAAGTATTAGATGGTCAACATTATGAATTTTGGAATATAACCTTTTGTCATTTATCGTCTCTCTCTCTCTCTCTCTCTCTCTCTCTCTCTCTATATATATATATATATATATATATATATATATATATATATATATAAAATCTAAGGTTTCTCTTAACCAAACTTTAAGAAGAGGCTTTACTAGCCACAAGCAGCATAAATGACCCCCCCCGATCTCTATCTGTGCATAAATTTAAACGCCGATTCCATGAAGGAAGCTTCTTTTCTCCGAATTGCCCGCCTGTGGAACACTGTTCCGCTGGCCTTTTTCCTCTTGAATACAACTTGGTAGCGTTCAAATCCAATGTAAACAAATTTTTTCTTGAACCACCCTCATAAATAATCAAATTTTACCTAAACTGCATTATTAGTTATTATTACACTATCATTTTACATTCATTAACCCTTATCCTCTTTCGTGAGTGTGTGTAAAACGGTTGTCAAAATTGATGCAGATAGCTATGCTATTTCAAGCTGAGGCCAGTTTGCTACTGTAGTAGTAAGCAGGTTTACGACTATGCCATCTTACAAGCCATGAAAACTTCACAGATTATTTTAAAAAAAATATTTAATTAACTTACAGATTATGTCGAAAACTCAATTCAGATTAGGAATAATAATGGTTTACGCTTAACGGATATCATTTATACAGAGGAGTTATACATAATACTTAATAATTCTGCACTACTAAATAAAATTTTGCTCGCAAATCTGAAATTTTCTGATAATCGGAGCTGCCATTCTATTCCGTTTTCACTTGTAAATGTAGAAAAACGCAAAAGATTTTGAATAATTTTATGTCGCGTGCAAGCGACTCTATAAGTCACTCCGTTGGTCGGTCGGTCGGTCGGTCGGTCTGTCGGTCGGTCTTTTTTTTTTTTTTTTTTTTTTTTTTTTTACAAAGGCGTCACCACATTATCAAGGCCCAGAGGCCACTCAAGGATAAGGGTTAAAGAGTGTACAGTAGAAATTGGTCAATATAGTAATCATTAGTAATGAAAATTTGGTAAATTTGATAACTTATATGGAACGGCTCATCAAGAACTTATTTACTTTAGACTTGAACACAACCATATTGTAGTCAGCCGGAAAGCAGGAAAACGGAAGACAATTCCACAGGCGTGCAGTTCTAAGAAAGAAGCTTTGTTCATGGAATCTACGTTTAGGTTTAGGCACAGATAAAGAGTGGGGGAAATTATTGATAGTGTTTACAGCTAGACGAGTGTTTCTTGTGAAAGTTTGGCGAGGGGGGACCATAGATTGAAGCTCAGTTGAACACTTTCCATGAAAATAACGATACATCAGAGACAAACTCGCAACATCTCTTCTGTGAGATAGAGGTTGCAAGGAGGAGAAAAGGACATCTCCTACGAGGCTACGAAGTCTATTTTGAACTCTATCAAGGCAGGACAAGTCCTTTCTAGCAGCTCCTGCCCAGATGTGGCAACAGTATTCCATCCTTGGACGTACCTGGCTCTTATATAGGTAGAGAATAGCATCAGCAGTGAGATATCTACTGGATCGATAGAAAGATCCCACCATTTTTCCAGCGGCCTTGGCAACAGATTTGATATACGTGTTCCATTTAAGATCAAGAGTAATGGTCAAGCCCAGAAGCTTGTCAAAACTTGAGGCCTCCTGAAGACGAGAGCCATTCATTTCAATTGATGACAAATGTGAATTAGAATGTTGATGATGTAAAGAGAGAAGCTTGGTTTTAGATGCATTAAAAGTAACCAGCCACTCCTTTCCCCATTGTACTACGTGCTCAAGATCAGAGGAGAGAGAATTGGAGAGAACTTGGTCGTTTACTGTCTTAGATGTGCTACCATAAATGGTAGTGTCGTCAGCATAAATGTCTACAAATGATGTAAGGATATGATTTGGAAGATCATTAATGTAGATCAGGAAAAGAGTTGGGCCCAGGATGGATCCCTGAGAGACACCGGCATTAATACTGTGAGCTTCTGATTTTTGCCCCTCAACTACTACTCTTATGAACCTATCAGAGAGAAATGATTTAATAATTGAGAAGACTTTTCCAGCTATACCATAGCTAGCGATCTTATGAAGTAAACCTTTATGCCATACCCTATCAAAGGCTTTAGATATGTCAAGAGCAATTGCCCTAGAAAGATTGCCACCGTCGAGAGATTTGCTAATCCTATGCGATATAACTGTAAGGACATCTGCTGTAGATCTAGCAGAACGGAAACCATATTGAGTGTCACTAAGAAGGTCATTTTTGTTGAGATGTTTGATTACTTCTGTATTTAACACAGATTCTAGCAACTTACTCATGACGCACAGAAGACTTATTGGCCTGTACTGAGAGGGGGATGAGCGATCTCCTGAATTCTTAAATACAGGGCATACTGATGAGATTTTCCAGGGAGATGGGAAACTATTCTCCTTAAGACAACGTTTAAACAGTTTTGTAAGTATGGGCGCTAATTCAGGTTGAAGTTTTTTGAGTACTATAATTGGAATACCGTCAGGGCCAGTTGCTTTACTCGAATCAAGGTTTTTGATTAGCTTCGCAACATCACATACAGATATACGTATATCACATAGCGTGTTTTCTGATACAGGAGGAAATATTGGGGGTTGGCGGTCTTGGTCGCAAAGGGTAGAATTAGCTGCAAAGTTCTTGACAAAGAGTTTGGCTTTGTCAGATGCTGACGAGATTACCTCAGGTCCATTGATAATAGTTGGGATGGAGCACACGCTTCTGTTCAGGATTCTGTTTGCTATTTGCCAAAACTGGTGGGAACCAAGCCGCTGCTCAGCTACTTTGGACTTAACAGATTCAGCATACAACACTCTTGCGTTCCTTATTACTTTCTTACAATGGTTGCTGGCAGTCCTGAAAACGGCTTTAGTTTCCATACATCTATTACGTTTGAAGCAGTGGAAAAAGTGATTTCTGTGCGCAATGGCAGCAGCACATTCTGGAGAGAACCATGGCTGGCTGTTAGGTTTTTGCTGAAACTTTTTAGAGGGTATGAAATGGTCAATACCTACAATTAACCATTCAGTTAGGTCTAATACTATAGAGGACACATCCTTTTTAAACATGGAATGCAGAGGTAGATCAGATATAAATGTACGGAAGCTATCCCAGTCAGCCTTAGTGTATCGATATACTGTACGATGAAGAGGTACGTCTGGGGACTTATTATATTTCATTTTTATCTTGATTGATACAACAGAGTGGTCGGAAGATCCAAGAGGCGACAGAACAGAAACTGAACATAGTTCATTCGGTCTGTCGGTCGGTCGGTCTGTCGGTCTCTCCGTAACACTTTTGTGCTTGGCCTTTTTGGTTAAGATACAGGTCTGTTCTTAATAGATGCTGTTCTTAGCTTTTTAAAATTTTCTTGGCCTTTTGGCCAACATCAAAGTGTAGTATCTTTTCTGACAGATACCGCAAGCAAAGACCATATGTGGTGGCAATCCAACATATAAGACCTTGGTCAATGTAGGGGCAACCTTTCATTGTCACTATTCAGCTCCCATACTCCCCGGGGAGTTGGTCCTCATTTCCCCTTAACTCCTCACATTAAAAATCGGCCTTGTGCTTAATTTGCTCGGTGTGGGAGCAAATAAAAACCAACCCTTCATACCAATTGTCACTATCCAGCTCCCCTACTCGCTTTATTTACATCTCGACTACTCCAGTATCGTGACAAAGGCAGGACCACATATGCACATATAGAAATAAAGTTTCAAAGCCATTCAAGTCATTCTCCAGATCATTCAAGTTGTATTTGAAGGAATCCTTTTATTTTTTAAGCATTCAAGTCATTCTTAAGGTCATTCAATTCATCCTTAAATTCATTAAAGTCATTCTAAATCATTTACTTTTCATTTATTTAAGTCATTTCCACCCATTTTTCGGTCATTTTAGTTCATCTTTAAGAATTTCATGTCAATCCTACATTCACGCATTCATTCATTACACGAGAGCATGCGACTAATGGCTATCGGACTTGTTACATTAAAAGCCTGTCTTTCTTAAAACACATGGTATCTTGCAGCAATGTACACATTCAAACAATGGAATTAGAAAACGGTCACGTGATCGATTTGTTCTGCTGGGTTCATCTCATAACCCCGTTGTTCCTATTCATAATGCCTCCCCGTTGTTAAAGAATCACGCAGAGAACTTGATCTCTGATGTTTTCATTCTCGTAACACGCCTAGATATTCACCATAGCAACTAAGGAAAATGTTAAACTCACGCAGTAATTGCGTCAGTCGGTTGTATTTTTATACTTCTTTTATTTAAGCTTAGCTTGTAACCCATGTTATTCGAAACGGTGGCTCTAGAAAAAATGCTTTGCAATTCAATTTACAACGAAGGCGGTCCTTTCTTTAACCCTTTTTCTTATGTTTCACTCTATGATGATGCCGATGATGACGATGCTGCTGCTGCTGATGATGATGATCGTTTCATCGTTAGATGAGAATGGTCATCGATAAGCTGTTTTTAAGATTAAAGTATTAGAAATGTAAAGTTTAAAAGGATTTAAAGACGTATGGGTCCGAAATAAGATAAAAATACGTTTTACTTGAGAATAGACAAATGCATATACAAGCAAATTCCAAACTATACTGGTTTAATAGTGTAGTTAGTTTTGTATCCAAAAATCATTTAAGCAGTTGGTTTTCGAGGTCACAGCTTGTTTTTGTATTTCACGTACCCTTATTTTGAAAAACTCACTCGACACGACCGCCCATCTTTAAAATACTACCTTACCAATAAACGTGATTCGCTTCTAAAAACACTTTCATAATCCTTTTTATTCTTACTCGTTGATTACCACTTCACATATCGGTTACCAGAAAATTTCGATTCCATGCTATTGTTAAGTGTTAGCAAGTCTAACCAGATAAATTAAGGTGACAAGCCGAAAATGATTAATAAAATGCATATTATCAATTGACTTGCAACAAACTGTCTAAAAATCGTAGTCTGCTACGTCAACCATAATTTTAGACAACAATCAAACACTATGTTACTTATTAATTAGTAAAATATTAACGATACATACCATCGAAAACTACACACCTTCTAACTATCGATTTACGGTTGAACGGCTAGTAATTTACGACTTTAAAATGAGCGTCTTTTGTGATGAGGTATGGCATGAGAAATAATGATAGTCTAAAACTTTTTTGATCATAATTACAAGTTAATTTACCATATTGTGAGTTGTTTCATTAATAATTAATTAATTATATATGTATAAGCTGGTGTATCTACCACCAGCCTTCCTGTCTGGGATCGGATCCCCAAAAGGGTCTTCAATCTAATCTAATAATACTTAAACAACACGTTGTCAACTAAGCTCCAACCCCTGTCCCATCGCCGCAATGTTGCATCTCTGTGCTTATTTTACAAGCATTTTAATGAAATGTGCTCTGATGAACTCGTTGCACTTGTGCCCCCTCGGTGGACATATCCCGAACAAACCCGCTTAGCAACAATATCACACCCTTCACTGTTCAAGACCCATAAAGCTGTCTACTCTAATAGTTTCTTCCTTTGAACAGCAATACTTTGAAATTCCCTTCCTGCTACCTGCTTCCGTGACTTTTTTAATCTTTTATAAGTATGATTACAAATAGTAGGTCCTTACATTCAAGTGACAATACGCCTGGTTAGGGGTTAACGTAAGTAAAAATATATGGGATATCTATGTTTAAATATAAATAGCTTAAAGAATTTTTGATATTATGATATTTATATCCTGGTGTATTATTCTTGTATTATAAACTAAAATGGGTCTATATTAAAAAGGCGGAATTCGGTGTTAAAGATTTAAGTCAGTAAGAGATAAAAGATGGTCCTACGGGAAAGTGTTGTAGTAGTAAAACCGATGTAATAGTATATTCTTTTTATAATTATTATCAGGGATATACTTTTCCGAATAGTATTGAAATCTTTATATAAAACGTATTTTTTCTACTGAAGGTCGTTGCAAAAATAAAGCCCAATGTTATTTTACTTCAAAAGTCAAAAAGGCTACGAGGAGCCGTGGAATCATGAAAACGGGAGGCTGTTTGTGTTTCAGAAATGTTTCCACACAGTTAACACCATTCACAATGTACTTTTGCTAGGAATTCAATAACATATGCCCACGAAGTTGTTGCTTTATCAGAGTCTCATGTCGTCAATATCAGTAACAGAGTTGAAACTTTCAGGTCAGAAGATATAAGTATAATCATCATAACAAAACAATTTACACAACACTCTGATCCATACAGGTTGAGTAAATAATAGGAGTCAAAATTATTTTATAGATCATACAAACATACACATCTTTTAAACGGGAAATTTGCATAGCATATAGTATTACTACGAAGATTCCCAATTTATGAGTCGGGAGATGTAAAGAAAGTTTTAGAAAGGAATCGTATTGAGCACCATTATATAAAGATAATGCGAATTCTCTAGCTTATTAGACTGATTAGAGCGAACTTATCTCTCTCTCTCTCTCTCTCTCTCTCTCTCTCTATATATATATATATATATATATATATATATATATTGGTAAATTCAATTGTAATTTTCATTTTTATGTATATGTATATATATATATATATATATATATATATATATATGCATATTTATCATATATGTGTGTATATGTATATGCATACATATAAAGATGTAGAGAAATAAAAAAGGAACAAAGTTATGTGTTCATCAGCGTTTCGTTTTTAATGCGAGACTTCCTCTGATTGGACGAAAACAGGAAAACCAGACAAAGCAGGTGAACACAAAATAATGATATGCGTTATAATAAGAAAATGAATATCTTTATTTACTCACAGAACATTTCTTAATATGTAATGATATTTATTTTATATCGTACTCATCCGTTTGCTAACCGAAAACTTCCAGTACATTTATCTGAAAGTGCATTGTATAACAAGTTAATGAGAGCGATGGGACGTGCCTTGCTGGAGTTTATCTCGTTTATGGGTCGAAATAAAAAGGTCAGCGCATTAACGTATTGCTAGATCGGTTTGATTATATTCACGTGTGCGTCGCCGCTCTCGACATCAAAGCTAAGAAAACTATAGAAAACAATATTGATTAAAACTGAACACGCTTAATCGAACTCGCGATCTCAAAGAACCGTTATCAATCCATTGATTAGTACTTGGGCAAAGAAATAAAATATTCTCCCCCTGATACACAATAGAATCTAAAAATAAAGATTCATAAAAAGTACCAATGAATTTGTTGATCAATATCAAAAAATAAACTCAAAAGGGAACGAAGAAAAACTACCGCAATTTTGATGAATATTTTCAAGGGGTTTAATATAAAAAGATTATTCGTGACTTAACGTGATCGATCCAATCCGCAAATTATGTTAATAGCTGCGGGTCTGCTGGCCAATAGGATGAAATATTTATATTTTTCTTCATCATCTATAATAGTATTTACAGTTTGTCTGCTTTACAGCCATTCATCTCCTGATTTATATTCCCTATAAAATTGGGGTCTGCGTATTGAATTATTCGGTAGATAAGTAAGAAAGATTGAAAATTCTATGCAATAAAGAATATTCAATCAAAATTCGCCCTATTAAGCATCTTAAGTTATCGTCATAAAAGGAATCTATTTGTATAACATATTTTCTTTGTTTAAATACACAGATGTTTATTAACAATAAGTTATTGATAAGAAATTGGTTTAGAATCCGTTTATTTAATAGCTGATTCGTTTATTTTACACACGACGTTTATTTGATATATCATACCATATTCATGAATATATATTACTAGCAGAAGTACCCGTCGTTGACTGGGTTCAAAAACAGCCTAAAGAAAATGGACTGTGATTGATGAAAGTATGATAGGTTGTGAAAAGGAGAGGGTTGTAAAGAGATAGGTTTTGATACTCAAAAATTTTACCCTAAGCAAAATATGATGAAAGTAAAGAAATTTTCGCAAAAATATATTTTTTATATCAACTTTGTTTCCATTCGTAGCCAAGAGTGACCAACAAATGATGTTCCCTTACAAAGGGAAAATATTATATATATATATATATATATATATATATATATATATATATATATATATTTATATATATATATATATACAAGAAATAAATGTTACCATAGTCAATAAAAGTTACTTTTATGGTAGAAAAGTTCAGTGGTTTGTATTTTTAAGTAGCTTGTAAAAAAAAAAAAAAAATTTAATTCACGAACCGGTTTAAAAAAATCAAAATGGCAGCGACTTTGACATAGAGACCCCGTTTTCAATCTGAGCATTCTATGTTAACAATTTCCGTCAGTTCCGTCAACGTAAGGAATATTTATAAACATATCTTTATATTTACCGTTATTTTGTGCTTGAGGAATATTCGATTATGGCATGTGTAGCTTATATAAAAATTCATTTAAGTAGTTATCGCCTCAAATTTCGTTTTAATTTCGGTTCGCTGAAATTATTTCAAGTAAAGAGCATTAAAAACTATTTCAAAACAACAAAAAACATGAACTGAACTGTTATTGACTATGGTAACATTTATACTTTGTATATTTATATTTTCGGGTAGTCGTTTGTTGGCTAAACATTCTTGCTAAATAATATCGACGAAATATCGAAAAACAAAGAAACAAAAACAGTTTTGAAAAATAATGAAGCTTGACTTACTTTAGTAAAATAATCCGAAACAACAAAATGGGATATTAAAAAGGTAAACACGTCATTACTTAAGTTTCTAAAAGGAAAGAATCGATATAAATATAGATAAGAAGAAAATGGCGCCCCTTTCAAGCAGAAAAGCTTCGTTTCAGTTTTACAGTATTGAACGGTGTAGTATTACACCGTCGGATTCAGGGTTGTACTATTATAATATAAAGAACACGTAGAAAAGTTTGTAATCAACTGAATTCCTTCTAGTACAGTGACAAAAAACGGTTAAACAGATACATGAATAAAAATGAAAATGTTATGTTAATGTTTTTAAAAAGACACGTAATCACGTGAGCAGGATTTTTTCCTTCTTTTGACACAATAACAAGTAACGTTCTTATTATTTATCTATTTATCTATTTTCGAAAAAGTCCAACGTGTAAGTGGAGAAGGAAAAACAGAGTTCTGCAAAATTTGTGTCGAGAATTGTCTAAAGTTCCGACTTTTTTTGGGGGGGGGCTTTCATTTAATAAGAACGTGAATTTATGAGGTGAATTTATTCGACACAATATGATTCAACTCCAAAAAATAAATAAAAGCTAACGTGAATTAAGATTAAAGTAAAGGTGTTATTGTGGACACTCGCCTCTTTTAAAAAACCTTGTTAAACTTTGTGACATATTTACATTCTATGGAGGTCAGGCGCGAACGAACACCAAATAATTTTATTATACCATATTTCTTCAAACTGAAACATAATTATCAAAGTATACTTACGCAAATAGATATGAAAAGTCTTTATTAAAGTTTTTGCCATAATTCCATGGAGTACAGGCGCGAACGCAAACCCCACAATTTTATTATACCATCCCTATTTAAGTTGAAACATACTTATCAAAGTATTCTTATGTACATCTATATAAAAAACCCTTGTGAACGTTTTTTTTTTCATTTTTTTATTTCCATACTTTGGGGGCCAGTCGCGAACGCAGACCCCACAATTTTTATGAACCACCGTTCTGCCAGATCAAACACACCCATTTCTGTGTCTCGATACATCTTTTATCATTCTATATAATCAGTTTTTTAAAATAGTCAACAATATAGGAGCCTGTGACCACACACACACACGCACACACACACACATACACACACATTCAGTTTTATATTATAGATTATGATTTTAAATGAAAAATGCTATTACAACAGTATCGTTTTTTTAATAATTATTAATTATAATTTTTATAACAGCATAATAATATGTATTCAGATAATTTATTGCATCTAAAAAAATTATTGAGTGTAAACGATTTTAAATTATTTCAATATTTTTATTTATTATCATTTGTCAAGCGTTTAGAAGTTGCTTCCAATCAGATAGTTTAAATGTATCCAAATTGCTTTTAATTGACAGAGAATCATTTATCCATCATTTCCAACTATTAACTAGATATCAACATTGTTTGCGTAAACATAAATTTCAATACATTTTGATTGATTTACAGCAAATTTCAACAGAATTTTAAAATTGTGTAATTTCGTAGTATCTCATTTCTATTGCGATACATATTAGATTAAGATTAAATTAAAGGCAACGTGTAAGTCACGTAGATAGACATACACATTCACACTTTAGAGCATTGACGCATAAGACTTTCTGCATTAATAATTTTAATTATTCCCCATAAGATTATTGCAAATGTGATCACAATTTATCGGTTTTGATTTTATTTTGTTTTCAGAAATAAAGCACGTAATATCAATATCTAGACCCATGAAGAAAATAGCAAAGAAGAATTTAGTTCTAAACGAGACCAGTAAATAAATATTTATTTTGTCAAATCAGTTATTTCCTGAACAACCTAATCTACTATACAAAAAAAAAACAAAAAACACCAAAAGCACACACAAAACACATGCGTGCAAAGACACGAAATACATTTTTATAATGAGCAATTTGTTTCTATAAAGCAAATATTTGACGCTAGCTAGACATTTTCTTGTATTCTGTTGTAATATTTTTAAAAAGAATAAAATATAGTTCTAATAATATTCTTTCCATACGTTAGAGAATTGTTTTCATACGAATGACATTTTTAAATGGTTTGAGTTGTATTCGTCAATATATGAGGCCTTTTTTTTTCTAAAACTTAAAATTCATAATTGTAGAAGTAAATATTGTACATGCAAATAGGTATATAAGTATATAAATATACACATCTCCCTTTATATCTACTAAAATACTATTATTATACTATATTATGCTTCTATAAATGTACAGGACTAAATTATAAAAAAATATCGGATATTACACCTATAACATGTAATAATGACAATAATGATAAAAAGAAACATCTTTAACTTCGTTTATTACAAATTTAAGATCGAGAAATATACATTTTTCCATAAAATGGACTATACTATAGATGTCAAAATCATACACCGAGAGTTTTAAATTCTGCCGTCCTTTTGCATATTAAACAATAGTTACTTCCTTATATATATATATATATATATATATATATATATATATATATATATATATATATATATATATATATATATATATATATGTGAAATTTATTTATACAATCATTGATGGCTACATATGTGCATACATGTTTCTGTAATCACCCGCGTTGGGGGATTACGTCTTCAGGCCAAGAATTATTGTCGATTACTGATATTTCAAACAAAAACATTTTCTTATTTCGTTTACAAAGTTAGAATGTAACATGGTAGGGGTTATGAGCGGGGAGAGGACAAGTGAGGTCTTTGAAGATAATAAACATCTTCTTTTTTATTTCCCTTTTTTTTATATTCCCTTTTTTTAAGTTCATCTATCCAATCTTTTGTTTTTTATGGCACAAGGTACTTGAGAATGTAGCATTTTTGTCTTGCGGTCTGTAAATTAAAGACATTCACATGGGCATTGAGTATTGACCGGTGCCGTTCAATCCACACACACGCAAACACACACACACACACACAAACAAACACACACGCACACTAAAAGCAAACATACGCTTATATCTATACTCAAGAGTGTTGTATTTTACTCACACACACACTCACACACACACACTGGAAACAGGCCATAACTATATCGACACAGGAATAAAATTCAAATTAAAATAAATTAAATAGACAAATAAAATTAAATAAAATAAAAATAAAACAAAACAAAATAAAAAACACACAAACAAAACAAAAACAAAAATAAAACGCCGAAAGTTATCAAACTCCTCACGCATACATATATATAAATAGACGTATATATACCCACACCTTGATACACCCGCGCCTATATACACATACACACACATATACATACAATGCTCATATACAGTTATAACATGTTTACATCTCTACCCTACATACACAGTTATATCAGTGCATGGACGCTCAAACACAGATATCCATGTACACACCTGGATACCATATATCATGACTGTTATTATATCGAAACTAATATTAATCCCGCTAACAATCCTAATATTGATCATACTAATGACACCACCAATACCAATAATGAAACTGTCGATTGGGAACCCCAAAACCTGTGGACCCCAACTGGACAGACGTCCCAACAAAATACAGATATACATATATATATATATATATATATATATATATATATATATATATATATACCCAGACACCCATACATTTTTGTAATATACATTATTACAATCATCGTATACGAGACAGCCTATTTTAATAGTTCATATATATATATATATACATACATATATATACATATATATATACATATACACTTATATACACACATATACACATATACACACATATATACACACATGCATACAGATACATACATAAATACACTTATACATACATATTTACACAAAATACAGACATATATATATGTACACTGTCACCAAATGATACATCCAAAATAGAAATAGAAATGAACTCATTCACTACATAATTCTCCTTTCTAAATTAGAAAATCAAAACAACTATGAGTACAACTATCCCCCAGCCAAACTGTATAAGCAACCCATCTATCAGGCTAATTTGCCCTTTAACGTAAAGTCTAGGAAAATAAGTAAAAACATCCTAGACAGAATAATGCCAATTACAAAAAAGAAAATATGTTTTCCCTCTGGCAATTACCAGACAATGTTACAAATTTGTTCTTAAACCTAAAATACAAATCAAGATTAAAGTTCATAACATTTGACATAGATAACTATTACAAATCAGTCTCTCCCATCCTATTAAACATGGCACTCATCCTAGCTAAAAATAACTCAGACCTTACCGAATTAGAAATTACACTACTATTACTAGCAAGAAAGATCCTAATACAATTTAATAACAAACCAGACCAGAAGGAACACACCGGGTCATTTCGATATAGTTATCGGACGTCACACTCTCTACAGCTGACAGATTTGGTGCGTATCTTCCTATTAAATGAACTTAAACACAGGCTCGGCAACAGCGATTTACAAAGATGCGCAGGGACGACGCTCTATTAGTAACTGAAGCAAGGCCCAGGATATACAATAGTATAACGATAGAAAAAGAAAATATGCCTCTAACTTCTTAGACGTAACATTAAACCTAAAGGAAGGATCATACTGCCCTTACCATAAACCAAATGTGTCAGTACATTATGTGCACACATTTTCTAATCACACAGAAAAGCAATACCTATATTAGTGCCCCAAAATATCTCCAATCTTTCTGCAAATTCTAACATATTCAATGAAAACTCCAACTTGTACAACAACGCACTAGCAAACTCAGGATATAAAGATACAATTAAGTACGATACGAATAATAGGAAGAAACATCCCAACACTCTCGGCATAGTTACCCACAACATGACTAAACGTAAACAGTAACTGTAACGACCAAAATAGCTGCCCACTGGAGAATTACCGTGTACATTCAGATGTCATATACTCATGCACAGTAACAGAGCTTCCATCCACCACGACCACTTAACCACCCAAACCCATAGAACCATTAATGCCAACGAGAATACGCATCTCAATAAATAATAGCACATCCAGCGAACAACTAATCACGCAACCAATAGGAATATACATAACTGAGCCACACATCAAAATCTGAACCCAATTAATCCTCCCATAAACGAAAACACCCTTAATACACCACAATCAAACCCAAAAATACACACGTACATAGAATTATCTTCTTTTCCGATAAAAGCCAGCATTTCGAACCACTTACAATCGTTCTCCAGAGAAACCCCTAAGACTAAAACCATTCTATCCAACTTAATAAGAAATCAGAAAGAAAATAACATAAACTTCTAAAAATAAAATGGAAAATATTAAGAAAATCTAAATCATACAGCCCAGGCTCTAAATACTGCCTGCTTTGCAACGCAGAGGCGACCGAAATTATAAGGGCACCTAATAAATTAAACATCCTCAACTCTAAACCGGAGATAATTTGCAGATACAGGCACAAAGAAAATTCAAATACGGAAATTTAAAAAAAAAAAACACCGCAAAAACCAAAGACTAATATTTATTACCTCTAAAACTAACCATGCAAAGACTTAACACCCCCTCTTGCGTATCCTTCCCCCCTAGCAAGCCGCTAATACCCCCAATTTATTTTTCTTCTGCTCTCGCCACGAAGACTTTAATTTTTAAAAACAAATTATTAGTACACTCTCTAAATATAAAACACAAATATAACCTTAAAACATCAAACCAACGTTAAATCACTCTCCCCTTGCAAGATCGAATTAACGCTACAACTATTTTATTCGTAATCTTTCAGACAATTATTTCTAGCCAAATTTCAATTTGCCTCGTCTAACATTTAACATCAGCTATTAAATAGCACCCAATAAGCGATTAGCGCTAGTTATACCAAGACTGTGTCCGCATCAATTAAAAGCCAAATATTAATAAAAAGTAAATTACCCCGCCATTCCCCAGACCTCAACCCTCGAACCAAAAGTAAGAATCCTAAGATTCCCCCTGTTCCTTCCACTTAAAAACCCTCACCAATGAAACTAATTTAAACTATCTCCACACTATATACTTAAACACATATACATTTAAGAAATTAGGAAAAATACTCCTAACCCATTCAAACCAGAAATATTTATATTTAAATTTACTAAATTTTCAGCGATAATCGCAACTGGCCCCCATCGCCATCTAACTCGCCCTCCATACCCACATCTTATGTCTAAAATTCCTTACTATTCGTTAATGTTCATCAACCCATATTCCCATACAACCTTAGTGTATACCTTCAACCCCGCTTCAACCCAGTCATTTCGTCTCTACTACTCACTAGACTCTGACCGTCATTCTCGTTGAAAGCATCTGAATTATCCCAGCTGGTTGATTCGACCAGATTATTCACTCCGCTGGATCCTGCTACGTCAAAAATGTCGCAATCCCCATACGCCAAGGACGAATGAAGAATACAATTCATCAACACTATACAAAGGCACCCTTACGGTATCCTATAATAAGGAAAATACACCACAAACCCAGAAACACCAACTCCAACCTTGGAACAAACCGAACCCCCAATATTTTCATCATCTTTTTAGGAAAGAGGTAAGGTTATCCTCTTCCATATCTATTGATAAGACAAGTCTCAGTACAATTAATAACACACTTCACTAACCTCCACGCAGGGAAAACTCATTTCTCGTAAAACACGAGCTTAAATGTAGTCTGTTGTTTATGTTGACTATTTATAAATAACTTATGTAACTGATCCATGCATCTAGGAAATTCAGGACTATCATACCGACATCTATAGACAGTCTCCTTGGATATTGTTTACCGAACTCTCTGCTCTGCTGGCTTAACCCATACATACATTAGACCTTTTGCCTCACCTTTGTATTCATGTACCCTAGTTCTTCAACTCTGCACCCATTTAACTAAATTTCTGTTTAGTTATTTATTATTATTGTTTCATTTTATTTTACTTTTCATTTTTTTATTATTTTTTTTTGTATTTTTTATGTTTTTATTTTATTTGTTTGTCCCTAAATTTTATTTATCTATTTACTATTATTATTATTATTGTTGTTATTATTATTATTATTATTATTATTATTAGTATTATTATTATTATTATTAGTAGTAGTAGTAGTAGCATATTTTCCACTATTATCCCAGCATGGCACTCATCCACGTCCTAATTATTTTTGTCTCTTTTTCCACCTTTATCAACTTTTCTCCCCTATATTTATACCTCTGCCTCATACTACCTTCCCTGCCCACCTAATAAAAGGTCACCTAGGACTATTACTGCATATTATCTTATATGTATTATCTTCTGAAATCTATTATTATATTCTTACAACCACTCACTCATACCCTCCTCATGACTTACTCCTTTAACTCACCTGCGGACCTTCCTTTGCCTCACTAATTAAAACCCTACTGCTCCACAGATTTCATTATCATAACATCACGCTATAACCATAGTCTTCTTATAAGTTCTCTCTGATTCTCTCTCCTGAGCGCGTGGTACAATGGGGGAAGAAGTTACTTGTTACTTTTAATGTATCTAAAACCAATCTTCTATATTTATTCATCCACGCTCTGCTCCTCATCTGACATCAATTGTGATGGATACTTCTCGTCTTGGGGAGGCTCCATGTTTTGACAAGCTTCTGGGATTGACCTTTACTCCTGATCTGAAATGGAACACGTACATCAAATCTGTTTCCAAGGTCGCTGGAAAAATGGTGAGATCCTTCTACCGCTCCAGTAGATATCTCACTGCTGATGCAATCCTCTATCTATATAAAAGCCAAGTACATCCAAGGATGGAGTACTGCTCTTTGGGACGAAACTACATGAAAATCTGCAGGCTTTTTGAAAGTTATAATACTATTCACTGGTAAAAATGTTATGACAATTGGTAAAAGAGAACCTATATTTTCAAACCAATAAGTTATACCTTAATTTGTCTACATTTGTACATATAGTCTTCTAGCAGGCAAGCTTTAGTTTTAATCCACTGTGGCCTTGCCAAGTCACTAATATACATACATACATACATATATATATATATAATTCTTTTCACAGCGAAACAACGTCGCAGCTCACAAGAGCCATGACAGTGTACAATATAGACACTTAGCAATAAGGTTATAGAATGGGAGGAAAAATGAAGAAAAACAGGTCAGTAGATTAAGTTTCAATATTTTAAAAGCTTAAGAAATACATACACGTACACACATATACATATCAAACGCAAGTACAAAAAATCACATAAGGTATGCAGAAGAAACGTCAAACAAAACAAAAACAAAAAAAAACTAACAAAAAATCACATAAGGTATGCAGAAGAAACGTCAAACATAAAACAAAAACAAAAAAAACTAACAAAAAAATTAAATAAGGTATGCAGAAGAAACGTCAAACAAAACAAAAACAACAAAAAAACTAACAAAAAATCACATAAGGTATGAGGAGAAACGTCAAACATAAAACAAACAAAAAAAAAACTAACAAAAAAATTACATATGGTATGCAGAAGAAACGTCAAACATAAAACAAAAACAAAAAAAACTAACAAAAAAACGACATAAGGTATGCAGAAGAAACGTCAAACAAAACAAAAACAACAAAAAAACTAACAAAAAATCACATAAGGTATGCAGAAGAAACGTCAAACAAAACAAAAACAAAAACAAAAAAAAAACTAACAAAAAACAAATTAAAGAAAGAGGAGGGGAACAGTTGCTTAGACATGTCAGAAATTAAAGGATAGACGGGATCAATAATGCATAGGGCAGAGTATGTGTAAGTATACACGTACAGTAATTTTGATTTCGTTCCATACATGTGTTTATGTGTCTTTATATTATTTGTGCGCCTTTGCCTGTTTTTAGACATTATTTATACTTCTTACCTTTGTATTGTTCTTTTTTGCGTGTACATTTTTTATTTTATTTTCATTTTCCATATTTGAATTTTTCGCTTATAACTTTTTTTATTATATCTTTTATCTTGAAGTTTGTTTTTCTTTGTTTTGCTATCTACCCGGTGCTGAATACTTATATTTTAATATAAACTCTATTTTTAATTGGTTGTGAGTATAATATAAAGTAAATTAATCCGATTTCGTTTTTCTTAGATAAATATCTACTTGAAATTTATTTGAGTCTTATTGTATCTAACATTTACACTGTATTTATTCTTAGAGGTACTACATCAGATTTTATGCCTCAAGCATCAATATATACATATGTACCCTGAAAATAAAGATCTCAATAGTGGTACGTCAAAACAATATGTGTTGTGGGGAACCACCCTCCAAATGGACTAATCCATCGTCAATATAGGTGGGTGTGTCCAGTGGATATGGAACGGGTGAAGTAATAACTTGATAAATCTCGTTCTATCAAATTCTCTTCGATAATTCAAACACAAACACTAATATTTCATCCTCCAACAGTTTAATATTCGGGTATATTATTCTACACCTCCAAATATCCCTTGTATTCATTAACGCAGCTATGACTGACAGCGATTGATCTCCCCAACTGTCCTCCAGCCGGAGAGTTCATCAATGCTATTTTTTCCTAACCACAAGCAGGGCGAACGGGGTGCTCAGGGCCACCGGGAGTTAACAATTCGGGAATCTGTCACGTCGCTTTACGCAGCTCCCTCCTTCGCTAGATACCGCTCGTCGCTCTGCTATCAGACCATCTCTCTTGGTCTCCACAGATACACCAGCTTTATCACGCCCATCCCCGAAACAAAGCGAGGAAAATCCCGTCTGTCAGTACACAACTATTTAAAAAAGTCAACCAACTTTTTGTCACAGGCTATTTAAACAACCAATTCAGTTTCAATAAAATTACTCCGTAACCTTATGGATAGTCAAAATAATAATAAAAAAACTACTGAAATCTAGATACGCCCCCTAATTTATCGAATTCCTTTCGATAATTCAAAACAGGTTCCAATAATACACTCTTTCTCTCTCCGTGTGACACACACACGCTCGTGCAGACAACGACCTCAATTTCAACATATGTCTCCTTACAGACGATTAATAATAATAAAAAAAACACAGGGATTATCCACGCGCCCCCAGCGTCCTCCCAGGCAGTATGTCCGAATGGATCCATATCCAGAAATGCACCACGAGGTCACGCAAGGATCGTCAAACTTAAATCATTACCAGTGGCCGCTCGTGCATGGAGCTGTGGGATTGCAGCACCCCCAAGTTATTTCTACACAATATTAATGATAAAATTAAAAATAAGACGTTTGTTTATTATTATTATTATTATTATTATTATTTTTATTATTATTATTATTATTATTATTATTATTATTATTATTATTATTATTATTATTATTATTATTATTATTATGTTATTTTTTCTATGTGTACATTATAAAATCATTAACTTTAATGTCGGTATCTCCAAATGCATATAATAACAAAAATAAAACTTGCTTGGAGCTGTGAAATTCACAGTTACACTTTCTTAATGAAATTCTCTTGTACGCATGCGCGGATTAGACGCTTTAGGCAGCCGACGAAAGCCTCTTGAGGAACTGTCGCTTGGCGCAGTTCCGTGTCGTGAAATTCGTTGTTTGCTTAGAGTGTGCGCCTGTATAGATATGATAACATTGTTATTGAAAAAAAAGGAGGTTTACTTATATTTTTAAAAATTATTATAAAAATCTGCACATAACGTGTTCTTGTACATAAAATATTGTGCTATTTTTTTAAAAATACGCACACTTTTAGCGTTGCGATTTAAGTCGGTAGCAGACGGAAATATATAATATGCAGAAACTGTTTATTTTTTTTTATTAAAAGTATTCGGGAATTTAGCAGTGAAGCTAACACGCGGCCAAGGGTAAAAACCAAATATACAATAAATAAATCTTACCATAAAAATAAAGTTACTTTTCCATCTACCTGCCTTTTTGTTTGTTTCTTTAAAGTAGTTTTAAATGCTATTTATTTTGCAACAACTAAACTTTACAAAAAAAAACTGTTTACATTTTTTCCTGGAAGCAAAAAAGCGAAGAAACAGTTTATGTTGAAAATACATTTTAGTTAGAAATCTTTTTAACGTGTAGGTTTTAGATATGAGAAAATTAGCAATTATTTGCCTCCAACAAGGACAATGTTAGAAGTTTTACACTTTGAAAAATGGATTTTTTACACAAGATTTTTTAAATTAAAATGTGTTTGAAAGTAAAAAAAACAAAAACATTTTTTTTATAATTATACATTTTTAAACTTTACATTGAATTTGTTAGTAGATGGGTCAGATAATACGCATTAAAAAAAGTAATTAGAAATCCTTCTGGACTGATACAATTTTAAGTTTTTGTTTTTTGGGGAAGAAAGCTACATTAAAATTCGATGTTTATAATGCTTATATATGACATCCTATTTTCTTATAATAAATCTCCACTTTATGTCGATCTTTACCGGCATAGGATGGTCAGTAAATAGCCAAGTTTGTTCTTTTTATATAAAAAGCAAGTTGTTAAAAGATTTGTAAATAAAATTTTGTATCTTTAAATATTTTTGTTTGTTTGCTCACTATATAAAAATGTAAACTTTTTTATTTTGCATTTTATTTACAAATACGTTTTGTTATAAATGCATCTTTAAAAATAAATTTTGTAAATAAAACTGTTATTAAATAAAACGCTATTTTCAAATAGTAAACTCCTAAATCAACCCTCGCAGGGAGGCAGGTAAATTTCAAAGTTTTTCTTTTTTGTTTTTATAAAAAATAAGTTATTTTTAAAAATGCTTTTCGTTTGTTGCAAAAAAAACAAACAAACAAAAAAAAAACGCAAACTTTTATTTAATCTGAAAAGTTTAAAAGGAATAAATATATATATTATTTTTAGTCTGTAAAGTGTACATAATTCAAAAAAAATCTTTTTTAATAAAAAAGTTTTTGCGTATTATCCATTTCTGATTGATTATTTGTCTTTGTTATATAACTGAATATTTATTTGAATGTTTGTTTATTATTTGATTAAATATTTATTTATATATTCGAATTCCTTTACACGATATTAAAAAAAAAATACGTAACATTTTTGAAGCAGCACCCCCACTAATCTCAGGCACGTGCCGCCAGTGATCATTACTGATACCTACTCCCAAAATTCAACTTAAATTTCAACCAATTACAAAAAATTAAATTACTAAAATGCGTAATGTTTAACAACCTCGCAGCTAAACCTCGCAGCTAAATCTGACCCCCAAGATCGCCATGGGCATGGAATATGTGCCTACATTAAGGATGGCTTCCCGTGTGGCAGGGATATCTCTAGAGAAGATCCTAATTTACCCTATATGTGCTTCAGGGTTGCACTTGCTAACACCACTGCATTTATATTTGCCCTCTATCGGCCCCACAACAGCGGAGTTACTATCTTTAAGAGCATATCTGATAAAATAGACCACATACTGTCTGCACACCCCTCGGCTAACATCCACATCTGTGGTGACTTCAACGTCCATAACGTGGAATGGCTGACACATTCAAATAAGACAGACGATGAGGAGAGGTTTTGTCATGATTTTGCCATTGCTTATGACCTCACTCAGATTGTTCGCGAATCAACCCGTGTGCCCGATACACCCGGTCAATACGCAAGCCTCTTAGACCTTTTTCTCTCAACTTCCCCTGAGCTATGTTCATGTTCTGTTCATTCTTCTCTAGGATCCTCCGACCACTCCGTCGTATCAGTTAAGATAAACACGAAATGTAAGAAGTCCCCAGACGTACCCGTCCACCGTACTGTATACAGATACTCTATGGCTGACTGGGATAGCTTCCGTACATTCATATCTGATTTACCTCTGCACTCCATGTTTAAAAAGGACGTGTCCTCTGTAGTATCAGATCTGACTGAATGATTAATTGTAGTCATAGACCAATTCATACCATCTAAAAAATTCCAACGAAAACCTCACAGCAATCCATGATTCTCCCCAGAATGTGCTGCTGCTATCGCGCACAGAAATCACTTTTTCCATAGCTACCAACGTAATAGATGCATTGAGACTAAAGCTGCTTTCAGGACTGCCAGCAACCACTGTAAAAGAGTAATAAAAAATGCAAGAGAGCTATATGCCCAGTCTGTTAAATCCAAAGTAGCTGATCAACGGCTTGGTTCCTACCAGTTTTGGTAAATAACAAATAGGATCCTGAACAGAAGTGTGCGTTCTATCCCAACCATTATCAATGGACCAGAGGTCATCTCGTCAGCGTCAGACAAGGCCAAACTTTGCAGCTAATTCCACCCTATGCGACTATAACACAGAACAAGCTAGGTAACATACAAATATCCGTGCATGAAGTCGCTAAGTTAATCAAGAACCTAGATTCCAGTAAAGCAACTGGGCCTGATGGCATCCCCATTATAGTGTTAAAAAAGCTTCAACCAGAACTTGCTCCCATACTTACGAAACTATTTAAGCGCTGCCTTAAGGAGAAGTGCTTTCCGACTTCCTGGAAGACCTCATCAGTTTGCCCTGTATTTAAGAATTCAGGTGATAAGTCATCTCCCTCTCACTACAGACAAATAAGTCTCCTGTGTGTTATGAGTAAGTTGCTGGAATCCATATTAAATAGAGAAATAGTCAACCACCTCAGCAGAAATAACCTTCTTAGTGACACACAATATGGTTTCCGCTCTGCAAGATCTACCGCAGATGTGCTGACGGTTATATCCCACAGGATTAGTGAATCTCTTGACAAAGGCTTCCTTTCTAGGGCAATTGCTCTTGACATATCAAAGGCCTTCGACAAGGTAGGGCATAAGGGTCTACTTCACAAGATTTCCAGCTACGGTATAACCGGAAATGTTTTCTCAATCATTAAATCATTTCTCTCCGATAGGCTCATAAGAGTAGTGGTAGATGGACAAAAATCAGAGGCATGCAATATAAATGCTGGAGTCGCTCAGGGGTAAATCCTTGGCCCAACTCTCTTCCTGATCTACATCAATGACTTTTCTAAACACATACTTAAATCATTCATTGACATCTATACTGATGACCCCGACCATCTACGGCAACACATCAAAGGCTGTAAATGACAAAGTTCTTTCTGATTCTCTCTCCTCTGATTTCGAGCGCGTGGTTCAGTGGGGGAAGATGTGGCTGGTTACCTTTAATGAATCCAAAACCAAACTCCTATCCTTACATCATCAACGCTCTGATCCCCATCTGGCATCAATTGTGATGGATGGCTCTCGTCTGGGTGAGGCCCCGTGTTTTGACAAGCTTCTGGACTTGCCCTTTACTCGTGATCTGAAATGGAATACATATATCAAGTCTGTTACCAAGGTCGCTGGAAAGATGGTGGGATCCTTCTACCGCTCCAGAAGATATCTCACTACTGATGCAATTCTCTATCTATATAAAAGCCAAGTACGTCCAAGGATGGAATACTGTTGCCATATCTGGGCAGGAGCTGCTAAAAACAGCCTATCTTGCCTCCACAGAGTACAAAATAGACTTCGTGGCTTAGTGGGGGATGCCCTTTTCTCTACCCTGCAACCTCTCTCCCACAGAAGAGACGTTGCGAGCCTATCCTTCTTTTATCGTTATTTCCATGGCAGTTGCCTGTCTGAAATCCAATCTCTGGTCCCCCCTCGCCAATATTTCACGAAAAACACCCGTCTAGCTGAATCCACTGTGAGAAATTTTCCCCACTCTTTATCTGTGCCTAAATCAAAACGGGGATTCCATGAACAAAGCTTCTTTCTTAGAACTGCACGCCTGTGGAACTCTGTTCCGTCTGCCTGCTTCCCACCGGCCTATAACTTGGATGTCTTCAAGTCCAACGTTAACAAATTCCTAATGAACCGCCCCCTTAATAAACACTTCATCAAATCTCCGCACTAACGTAATGTACTTGCAATAACCCTCATCCCTGAGTGGCTTCCGGGCCTTGATAAGTGGTGATCACTGTGTAAAAAAAAAGGTCGCGCCCTTCAAGGAGACTCTGTTAACGCCTAGTTATTGCATGATAAATTATGTATTTTTTTTATTAGTATCTCCAGGTGCGAACATCACGCGCCCGATTTACTCGCAAGGGAAAAATCTATCTAAAATATAATAAATCACTTTTTTGCGAACAATTGAGTGTGCAACACTGCATTCAGTGATGCTAATAATAATTTCCAATTATTTTTCGTTTAGAATACGTCCTCCTTGACCCTTATTTCGCAATTAAAGAAATCCGTCCTGACTTAGGCAAAATTTTAATTCATCCAAAAGTCAGTTCAATCGCCGAAATTAATGCTTCTAATTATTCCCAACTGAACTCAACTAAAAAATTTTCAGTTTAATAAGCGAAATCCTTCCAGACTGAGGTAATTAAATAATTTTTTTTTCAAAAATCAATTCAACCCTCAAAATTTTATATTTCCATTTATTCTCGTTTGAATGCATAAAAACACAACTCTGAACAGTTTAATTCACACAACAGCGTTCAACATCGCTACATAAATACATAGCCGATATCCAGCTAAAATGTTTCGTCAAAGTTCACGAGTTGCTTAAAATAGTATTCTCATTAAAAAAAACAACTTTTTTTTCAACTAAATTTAATCATCGGAATTCTTTCTTCACAATTTAAAACTGTAATGCAATTACAGTCATAAATCATTGTCATCAGACCAACCCGCTCTCAACAGAACTCAACGAATAGTAACTGTAAAATAAGTTAACAAAACTCTATAATCGTATTAAGCTATTCTCGAGGTAGGGTACACCCTTTTCCTTCTAGTCTCGCATCGGGTGGGTCTTGGGGCCACATGTCATCCCATTTCCGATTTCTCGTTCCCAAGGTTGCACACATTCTCCCACAATTCTCATTTAACTTTGACCACATGTCACTCAAGGTCATTCGAACCTTTTGTCGTTGACCCCTGGTGACATCAACCAGAATCACGTCAGCCTTACGACCCTCCAGAAATTTTCTGGGCTGTCGGGTTGTCTCTTGATATCTTTGTTCTCAGCCAACATTGCCGAGAGGGCTGCTAAGGCCTTCTCTCCTTTATCGTAAAAAGTTAATTCCATCCTGACCTCTGCCACTAACACCATCGCCCCCTGACGTCAAGCACTCGCTCCTCCTTTTGTTATGATGCCCGCATCTCGCGATCCCCATTTACGCTGGGATCGCAATGAAAAAATTCCCTACGCCCCCATGATACTCAAATATTCAAATATACTTCACAAGAGAGAAAAATTACAAAGACCAAAAGAATAATAATAAAAAAAACAATCAATTACCAAAGAATTTTTAAGCAAAAATAATAAAAACATTTTTCTCCTTTCTCTTTTTCCTTTCAAGCTTTTAATTCAATACAGAAAAAATATAAAATTCATTTAAGCGTCAACTGGATTACAATCGATTGTTTTAGTATGAAAAAAAAAAACAATAACACTTTCTCTTTCTTCTCTCTCAAGCCTTTTAATTCAATAAAAAGAAAATATATAAGATAACTCAATCCCCCCCCCCCAAAAAAAAACAACCGTTCAAGCAACAGCGATTGGTCCGTTTACTTCAGTTTCTCTTTTCTTTTCTCAAAAGAAACAAACCCTCGTACCAGTCTGCAACAATGCTACTATGGCCCGAATAAACTATGTGTAATAATATATATTAATTTAACAGCGACAAAGCAAAATACGCTATCTTACGCTCTCTCTCTCTCTCTTTCTCTCTCTCTCTCTCTCTAGGGCAATTTGCACAGATGACAGCTTACCTCGATTCTGTGTTGCGTCTTTTTCCTGCCTTCTCTGCCTTCTCCCTCGCCGCTGGTTTGTCGCGCGCGCGTGTGTCGTTAACTTTCGATTCTCTCTTCTCTCTCTATATCAGCCTCTTTTCTTTTCTCCGTTTCTCTCCAAAAGTCTCTCTTCACTCTACGTTTTTTTTTCGAACATGCGTTTCTTTTAAAGTTCTTTTTTAAAAATGTAACGAACAGGTCAACGGCCACCAGTAACGTAACCCCACACTGATGAAGCTCGGCTAGGACCCTTTTTTGTGTGGAAACTCGGTTCGGATCGTGTAGTTCTGCTATGGGGGTGTTACATTGACTCCTGTATGCTGAAAGCGATTATCGAAGCCGCAGGCAGAAAGAAAAAGACACGTGAATTCTACGCTACAGAATTATTTCCCAAACTTATGTACAACGTTTTTTTACAAATATCGTCAATTCTTAGTAAGTTTTCAAAGTCTCAAATCTCTTTATAGACAGTGTCAGACGGGCGGAAGAGAAGGGCGCCTACAGGGAATGGCGGATTACTTCGAGTTCGCGCACAACTCTTTCGGAAACCGCTTCGGAACTCAACTCGAAAACTAACTAATTTTCGCGCGGCAGTAGTATATATAGTGAGGTTTCCCCAGCCAATGAGATTTCGCCACGAAATCGGAAAACCACAGATTTTTGCGTGTGTTCAATTCCCGAATCTGGGATCTGAGATTTACAGATATATTAAATTCACATGAGCCCTAAGGTCATCCCTGTCAGTCCGACATCTGACTTTTGAGTTCGCTAAGGCCAGACGGTGTTATGTTATTGTTCTACGTTTCCTGTCATCAATTTTAACTGCAAAATATATTTCTCTGGTTTCAAACAATATCTATTTTGACAATGAAATAAAATATATATTTGTATTCTCTATATCTTCGGGTTATCTGTCGCTACTTGGGATCGATTAAAACGGTCTTAGCATAGTTATTCGACCCTCCTCGGCCTCTAGGGGGGATCTAAATCTCCCTAACGAGGGAAAATTGCTCTCTCAAGTTGATTACGTGGCAATAGCTTATTTTAGTAACTGGTCTTACCAGAAGCAACCAGACTGCTGCTGCGAAAACTTTAAACAGCTGAAAATGATCAAATTCGTGGATTATATCTTGCTACGGAAAACTGCGGAGTTAACGTTCAATGAGACGATAAATCTGTTAACAGAACTGTTCTACCCGAAAACGGCTCTTTTTCATAAGCGATGGAGATGTTTGAATTGACCAAAGGCGACAATGATGAGTTTGCCACATACACAGCAGTTGTGAGCAAGCATTGTGATGACTTTAAGTTGTCTGAATTAACAGCAGACAATTTTAAATGCCTTTTTTTTGCATAAGGTTTAACCTCGGGAAAAGATGCGTATATCAGGCGCAGAGTTCTTACGAAGTTAGACAACGAACTAAACTTAACACTGTAAAAATTGACTGAAGGTTGTCAAAAAGTTGGAATAATAAAAAAAGATGGGAGAAATATCGAAGCAGACATCGCAAATATAAAAAAGAAATAACGAAGAAAAAGCCATCGAGACGATACACATAGAATTACCTCCAAAAGTCGGAAAAATCAAAAGCATCGAGCCCTTGTTTCAGATGTGGTGGAAAAAGGATAGCCCATTTTTAACAAAAAGATGCCTGATATGTAATAACATCGGATATAAAACTCTCACTGCAGGAAAAATCGGAACAACAGCTGGGCACGTCAAACAATAATTAGAGACGTCGTAGATGAAAACCTACGCAAATACGTAACGGTCAACATTCTCGGCAAGGAGATCAAATTTCAATTTTATACATTTCAAAGCATGAAAGAAATCACGAAAACTTACTGTGCTAAGAACCAACAGAACGTCAATGGTAGAAAAATTAATTTTTAGGGTGAATTAATCACCTTGCTGGGAAAAAGGAAAACAACTATAAATGTATATCTTAAAAAAATAGTGAGAACCTGTTTAGTTCCGATAGCATGGATGAATTTCATTTGTGGGATATTCCTATATAAACATTTGACAAAATAATAGAAACCCGTCAAGCTGAAACTGAGAAACTTATAACCAGTTCTAAAAAAAGAATTCCGAAATGTATTTTCTCCTGGCCTTGAAAATGGCCGCTGATTTTAAGCTAAAACCGGGCACACAACTAGAGTTTAAAAAGAAGTAATGTTCTGTTCGCATCTCTAAACAAGATAAATCAGGAACTGGATAGATTAGAAAACATCGGTATACTGGCTAAAATTGAATATAGTGAGTGGGCTGCTCCAGCGGTCTACGTAAAAAAGGTCCGGGGAAATCCGCGGTTGCGCTGACTTCTCGACCGGACACAATAGGTCGTTAGAAGACTTTCACTATCCATTACCCAGCCCAGAGGAAGTGTTCACGAAATTAAATGGCGCAAGTTTTTCTCTAAGATCGACCTGAGCGACACTTACTTACAAATTCCTGTAAATGACAAAAGGGCTAACCTCCTCTGTATATATACTCATCGGGGTTTGTACAGAAACGAAAGGCTCGCGTTTGGGGTCAAGGTAGCACCCGCGATATTCCAACAAGTCATGGGTACTATGCTGAGCGACCTGGACAATGCCATCGCATATCTAGACGACATAATTAGAGCGAGGAAAAGCAGGGAGGTAAAAAGCAAACCATATCAGACAAGTATTCAGTCGAATACAAAATTATGGGTTTAAGATCAAAGGAAACAAGTGTGAATTCTTTTTACAAAAAATCAAGTACCTAGGACATATCATTGATAGCAGATGCCCAGATCCGGACAGGGCGACCGCCATAAGAGAAATGTCAGCTCCAGAAAAGAGGAAAAATATGTTCAATCTCTGTATAAACAAAGGGTTATTTCTATAAAAATAAAAATGGCAAACTAATGTCAAAACTGTTCTAAACTTGGTCAAAAATTAAAAATAGTCAGACAATATTTACCGAAAAGACTGACGAGAATTTATGACAAGGTAAAAAAAACCCCTGTAAAGTTAGCACGTACAGTAAGTGTAAATAAAATTGATTTTATTGTTAAAATATTTTTGTCAGTAAGATTTAAACGAAATTATGAAAAAGTTAAGGACATATGTTATAAAAATCTTCAGATCAATTTAGTTTGAATTGAATAAACTGCTTCCCAAAAGGACAAGATATTTATTTTACACCCGGAGAAATCAGCTTCTGAGGGAGGTGTTGTGGGGAACCAACTTCTAAATGGACTAATCCATCGTCAATATAAACTTTACGCATGGCGATCCCAGGCGGGGATCTAATTCCAGAGCGACGCTCGCATGCTCGTTGAATTACCTCCACTGTTCGTTTGTAACCTTTCCGTGTTTGATGTAATACATGTTTTAACTGACTCCGTTGTTCTGTTCTTCTTTGTGACTTCTTTGCGAGCCATAACTATATGATATAACTGCGGGTGTGTCTTAGGAGTCGATCATTGGACTTTTATTATTCTTGATATTCATAAATGACCTCCCTGATATAATTGTCGCTGAAATAGTCATACTTGTTGACGACACCACGCTCTATAATAGGCACGAGGAGAAAACGAACGAGCACATATAAAAGGAAATTGCGGAAACTCTAGAGGAAGACTTCCAGTCTGTAGTGGAATGGAGACAAATATAGGTGGTAATGTTCAATGCTGCCAGGACTAAGCTCGTTTCCTTAAATAATTACAAGAAACCTTCTCAACCACGTATTGCAATATATTACCTGAAAGTACTTCGTTCGAACTCCTCGCCTTAACGTTCACAGTTAACATAAGCTGGAACAGATACATCGAGAGTATTACCAAGGCTGCTGCGAGGAAGGTGGGCTCTCTCTACCGTGCTAGAAAGTTACTTAATTGTAAGTCTGACCTGCATCATCGTTTGAATGATTGCCAGTTTGAATCCGGGATATCATTTTAACGTTTTCTGGTTATTATATTCTTTTCCTTTTTATATAAAAAATACATCCAATGTACAAAAGGGGAAGTGACAGCATTATAAAACATTTTTTGTTCATTTTCCTTTTGTAAATTGCTTATTTTTTGTTGCTTATTATACGTATACTTTTATTCCACTCATAAGAATTTCTATATATATATATATATATATATATATATATATATATATATATATATATATATATATCTGTTTATCTGATTTTTCTTTTATCCGAATTGCATAATGCTTATGATTCCTATTAGTTGACTTATTTTTTTAAACTTTCTATTCACTTATGCTACTTCTGTTTTATAGATATCTTTTATCTTTTATTTTAATTATTTTATTTTTGTAGTTATAAATTCTCATTTTATATGTAAATATTATTAAGCGAGCTTTATTTCTATTAAATAAGTTGGATGTTTTATAATGCTGTCTCTTCCACTTTTATGAGAGGCATAACTATGTTTTTCTCTCCTCGTTATCTTTTCTTTCATTAATGATCTGATGTTAAAAAGTTATCTCATGTATTATTTTATATATATATATATATATATATATATATATATATATATATATATATATATATATATATATATATAAGCGAGATAAGACACTGATTAGAATTCAGGTGAAAATCCTGATAGATATTACTTGAAGTAATACTTGCAGGGTGATCCTAGACAAAAAGAGAAGCTCAATATTTAAGAATAGAGCAATATATAAATTTAGTGGTTAATTTTAAATTCTGAAAAAACAACATATAGACACATATATTCGAATTAAGAATTTATTGTTTGACAAAAGGAATATATTAAAGGGGGTATGTTAATTTTCTTAATCCAGGGATTTTCAATAATTGCTCATATCATCAGAGAAAATTAAATGCGGTTAGCAAAATGTTCAGCTGTGAATAGACACTTATTTTGCTGTTCAGCACAAATATTGAAAATGTTTTTTTGAGTGGTGAATGAAAATGATATGCAAATAATTATAGGAAAAAGGGATTTGGTACAACCTGAGCAGCCCATTATCGGCAGGAGTAACGTGTCTTCCGGGGTTATAAATCCAGGTAAGCAGAGTATTGGTCCAGGAAAGAAGGCAGTAGTCACATATAACAAAATAGCGTGGTTGCTCCTTATTGATTTTCCGAAAGGTATACGGGGCAGCCGTATTCGTTGGTGCGTTGAGTGTGTTTTAATAGATATAATCCAAAATCTATTTAGGTGTTGAGACAGTGTGTCAGATGTTGGATAGATATACCATTCCATAGTATATATCCCCGTGGGTAGTGGAATTTAAGCATTGAATTATGTATGAAATGGACCTCAAAATCAATGGTATAGGTAGCAAAATAAACCGGGAGATGATATTCAGAACGATGCGTTGGACAGCTAGTTTTTGGTGTGGATCCCGGTGAAATGCTGGGCAGCTTTCTTGTTGATAGTGGGTGAGGGAAGCCTTTTAGATGAGGGAAAGAGGAGGGTGGGTAAAGTAGAAAGGGTAAAGAGAGATGGTTAAGATTAAGCGAGCAGGTAGGTGTTTAATGGAATTTCTCCAAGGAGAGTTGTATTTTAGTATTCGTTAAAAGTGTTGACCTATTAATTTTATGTTCAAATGGGAAATGGATATTCTGGTGATTTTAAATGGGGGTGTGTAGGAGATGGTGTGGCGCGCTGTTTTAGCTGTGCTGATGGGTGAGTGGGTGAGATGGAGGTGGAGACGAGTCTTTGTCTGAAGTTTTGGAGTGCTTGGGGAATTATATATTTAAGTGAGTTAAGTTCGGTGCCTTTAATTTTTGAGGGTATATTTAAAAGTAACTCGATTAGATACAGTTTGTTCATTACGCCTGTGATCGTACTGTGATCTGGTTTAATTAAATTTATTTAAAATGTATATATTTCTGTTTGGAGGCGATCCATAGATGAGTTGGCTTTGCTGTTCGTTGGGTTGGAATCAGTGTTTTGAGTGAATGTTTTATATACTGTGGTTAATTAGGTATTTTTATAATGGGAGAACTTGATGCAAATGCGGGGCTGGGTATGAAGTTGTCCAACCGTGGTTAAATTTAACTATTTATATAAAATAACATGTGTATCCATCTGTCAAACCTGAAAATAAGCGCAGATAGGATATAAGCAAATACGCACCCACAAACACACATACATTCGCACATATACATATACACATATATATGTGCATATATACATATATATAGCATACATGTACGCACACAAACTAATCCATATCGTGCAGACACACATACACACCTATCTACACACGCATCCTTATACTCATGCACATGTGTACATAATTACATGTATACACATCATGCACATTACACACATATGTAAACAGCAAACAATATATGTGTCTATATAGTGTTTTTTTCAGAATTTAAATTTAACCACTAAATTCATATATATATATATATATACACTCCTGGTATGACGTAAAACTACATCCGATAACCAGGCCCTGGTGCGAGAACCCAGGGTTTTGGGGGGAATGTCACTACCACTTAGTTGTGGCAGTGCTGAGTCACCCTTGGCCAAGGTGTAGTACCCAATAGCCCGCTTATTTAAGGTCACAAAAATCCAAGCTTGATGATCTTGGCGGATGAGGAAGGAATCCAAACGGCTTGCACAGCAGATGAGCCAGCACTGCAATGTCGACGCGGTCAACAAGGGTGATGTAGAACTCGACTCGTGTCTGCCTCAGCCATAGGATACGGCTGATTGCATGTGTACTGGCCCGTACTTGCCTCTGTACCCTTGCTTTAAGCGGAGAGGGTGCTAGCAGTACTGGGCAAGCTGCTTATTACTACTTTGCCTACGCTGGGAGAGAGGTGAAAATCCTGTGGCGATGGGGTGAGAGCGTACCGGCAGGTTTGATGGACTGGAGGCCGCAACCCGATCCCTGCACTCAGGCGATTGGAGTATGATGGTCGTGTTCTTGCGGAAGTCATGTAACCCCTCACGTGAGAAGGTGGCTAAGGAGCCCTGTCCATCTGAATTCTTGGCTCGTGTAGTCTAGTCTTCTGTGAGGTTGTTATATGAAATCTGGTATGCTGAAAGCGAATATCGAAGCAGCAGACAGGAAGAAAGACAACTCATGTAGTGTTAATTTTCAAATGGTTTACAAATCTCAACATTCAGTTTTTTGTAAGTTTTTTCCAAAGTCTCAAATCTCTTCACAGACAGCGACATACGGTTGGATGAGGGAGGTAGAGGGGTCCCTTCTCCAGGGAACGGCGGTTCTATACGATCTATTCTCCCCGAATTCAACAAGCAATTTGCTTAATTTTAGAGCATATCGGCCCAATGTGGGTAGGGTGGAAGTCTCTCTAGCCAATAAAATCAGATCTGAGACCCAATTCAAGACCAAATATCATAACCTTGAGGTCATCAGCTAGTACATTATGTTCTTCTAACACCCTCGCATTTTCCGTTGTTTACTTTTATCCAAATAACAAAATATCTCAGGTTTTTCCAACCAAAAAGCAAACATATCCATTTTAACAATGAATTAAAATATATCTATATTTATCCACCCTAAATTCCCGAGAAACCTGCCGTTACCCGGGCTCGGTCAAAAAGCTATCTCAGCGTAGTTATAAAGCTCCTCAATGGGAAATTACGTCACATTCGCCCCCATTAGACTATATTGCTTCGTAGAACCAATGGAGTCTAATTACTTAACACACCACACCATCCCTTTTCACAGTTCGCCGTCATATTTTTTTCCAGAGCCCCCTCTCTCCATCTCCAAATTACCCGTAGAAGAAAATAACATATGCACAATCCCATATCCGCCCTTTATCATGGTTTCAAACCTTTTTTGTTCATTAAAAAGTCTATAAAAACAGTTCAAAAAGTTCATAAAATCATCACAAGTAAAAGTTACAAGTTCGTTGGGGCTAATACAATCTCTTTTTTTTCTCCCATGCAAAATTTTACTTTTTCTTCTCGTTTGTATATTCCCCCCTCTTTCCCTTCAGTTCACATTAATAATTCAAAGATAGGATAATCCTCATTAAAAAAAATTGTTACTCAATAAATTGCATTAAGTTCATAAATTAGCTCATAAGAATTACTTCCCTTGGTAATCATCATTTAAAATTCGAGATCATAACTAAACATGCTCCAGTCCGGCACCTTACAGATGCTAAACCACTGACTGACAAACAATGTGGATTTAGAAAAGCCCATTCCACAGCAGACATCCTCACTATAATCTCTGAACGTATATACCATTCACTGGACAAAACGGGGGGTGGCAGAGCGGTAGCTCTAGATATAACTAAGGCTTTTGAAAGGGTATGACATGACGGTCTCCTCAGGAAAATTAAATCATACGGTATCACTGGTAGAATACTTAACAGAATTAAATTCTTCTTCGATGAGAGAAAAATCTAGGTTGTCCTCGACGGTCGTACATCTAAACAGTGTGATATAAATGCGGGAGTGCCTCAGGGGTCTATCCTTGGGCCTCTATTGTTCCTAATTTTTATTAATGACCTCCCCGACAAAACTGCCTCTAAGATGGGTATATATGCTGATGACACCACACTCTATAACGGGCATGACAGGAAAACAAATGAACACATAACTAAAGAAATGGCACAAACACTAAAGGATGACCTCCAATCTGTAGTGGAATGGGGATATAAATGGATGGTTACATTCAATGCTGCCAAGACTAAACTGGTTTCCTTCAATAATTACAAGAAACCTTCTCTGCCACCAATAGCAATGGCCAGTGACTCCCTGTCTGAGAGTACTTCTTTCAAACTCCTTGGTCTAACGTTCACAGTAAACATGAGTTGGAACAATTATATTGAAAACATTGCCAGGGCCGCTGCGAAAAAGGTAGGCTCTCTCTCTCTACCGTGCTAGAAAACTACTTACACCCGAAAGTATCCTGTACCTCTATAAGGTCACCTTCGCCCATGTATGGAGTATTGTTGTCACATTTGGGCTGGTGCATCTGTTACTAGTCTCTCGCTCCTAGACAAGGTTAAAAAAAAGTCGCCAATCTTATAAGCCCTGAACTAGCATCTAAGCTTCAGCCTCTTTCTCATCGACGAAACGTTGCATCCCTCTGCCTGTTCTACAAGCATTTTAATGGTTAATGCTCTGACGAACTGCAGACAATTGTGCCCCCACGACGTAGACACCCTCGACAAACCCGACAGGCAGCTAAATCCCACCCCCACACAGTAGAGATCCCCAAAAGATCTTTCTACTCCAGTAGTTTCTTCCCCAGAACCGCTAGACTCTGGAATTCCATTCCAGGTCTCTGATCCCCTAACTGTACTGACATGCAAAAGTTCAAGTGTAACGTGAACCGACATCTTGCTGCCCAAATCCCAACATAGTGCCCCAGCAGTTGCTGCCCCTGAGAGTAGCCCCCTACACCAAAGTGGCAATTTGCCTTGTTTGGGGTGAAAATGTAATAAGAAAAAAATAAATAAAATAATAAACCTCCGCAAAATGCATTAAGTTCATGAATTAGCTCATAATAGTTACTTCCCTTCGCTAAAGTTTCGTCCCTCTCTCCCCAAATGAAATTACTCGATTTTTTTCTAAGGCTGTTACCAGAGTTATTCGTCTTTTTGGATTTGCTTTTCATCAATTCAATCATAGTTCAATTTTTTTTTCCACAGAATGTCAGTCACAATTTACAAGAATTTCTTTTTCAGTTTTTTTCACTTCGCTGCTATCAACAGCACAGTCTCGTAATAAAGGGCATGCAGCCCTAATCAGGGTTCTCAAATAACCGCTTTTTATTAGGCTAGCGGAATTTTTCTAACCTTAATCAGTTGTAATTGAACAATCACCTTTTATTTCACAGTTCAAGTCTTCTTTATAAGCATCTTGTAAGAATTTCTTTCACTGAGGATTCTTCTCACCTCAAATAGACGGTCATTCAAAGTATCGTTGGCACTTTCTTTCGACGGTTCTTAGCTCAGCGCTCTGCAAGAATTTTGGGTAAAACAGAGAGAAAAGAAGGAAAAGAAAAGAAAAGAAGATCTTGAAGTCGTCTTCAGTTCCCTTTGATTTCATCATCAGCGAGGTCTTCAGATTGCGTCTCGTTTTCGTCAGCACCAGCAGCCGCATTTTTCAGAATCACAGGCGGTTTCGAACTAATCTCCCTCTCTCCTGCCACCTATACAATTGGCCCTGAGATGCTCATCGCCTCACCCCTTCTTTCATTCATGCACCATACAACCATTAGTAGCCATATACCTTACTAAGTGTTGTATACATATCTTCATAGTACACCTGTTCTCCCTCCCATTCCCGTTCACAACACCTATGAATGACTACAGGGCCTATGCAGGGCGGAGGCATTGCCATCGGTATCAGGTCAATCCCGGCCGGATCCAAAACCGAGGGCTACCCGACGATCATTACAATGGCACATGCCCCCCTCCCCGCCATCAACCCCTATTTACTATTCTTTTTTTTTTTAAATGCGTAATGTTCTTGTTTTTCTTAGAAGCCTTCGCAAGGCCGAGAAAAAAATAATAATCAAGTCGCTTTTTGTGTTAAGTTGAATGTACCACACTTCACCCAGTGATGCCAATAATTTTGTTCAATTATTCTTCACTCAGAACGCGGCCTCCTAGCCCTTATTTCGCAATTTAGAAATCCTGCCTGACTGAGGCAAAATCATAATTCTTCCAAAAGTCAATTTAATTAGTCTTGTGGAATCGCTCGACCTTGGAGTTACTCTGGGGGTGATAAGTAGAGGTCAACGCATGCTGGATACCAAGCTCGTCGAGTACCTCCTTCATAATCCTATTCACATTCTCTGTGCCATTGTCGGTAACTAATTGTTCTGGGGAGCCATACCTCGGATAAATCTCACCTAGGACTACACCGGCCACCGACTGGGCAGTCTTATCTTGCACGGCATAAGCCTCTGGCCAGCTAGTAAGCCAGTCAACTATGCTCACAATATATTGATTACCACGCTCTGTCAAGAGGTAGGGTCCGGAAATGTCCAAACTCACTTTCTGGAAGGGATACTACGGAACATCTGTCTCCGCCAGTGGAGCAAGCGTGTAGTATCTACTGTGAGTCTGACGTGTTACGCATCTATTTACCCATTCTACAACATCCTTGACCAGTTCCGGCCAATAATAATTTCTAAACATCAACTGATACGTCTTCTCGGTTCCTAAATACCCCGCCTTCTCATGGGCATGATCCAGGACTTCTCTCCATAAGCGGGCTGGTACCACCATCTTTAATCCCATTTCTCCGTCTCGACCGGTAACATAATACGACCTATCGTGGTGGATGGTGTATTTTAAGGTTCGAACCTCCTCCACTCGAGCTCTCAATCCTGCTAATTCCTTATCTTCTTGACCGACTTCAATTATTTCGACCCAATGTTGGTCGCCGATAGGCTCAGCTTCAGCTACATCTGCCTCAATCCAGTCCGGTCTTTCCTTTATGGTGTGGGAATTAATCACTCCCACTTGAAATGCCCTATCATCCACTTCCGGTTCTAATCGGATGGCTTCGGATTCCAGCTGCTCTGGAATCCGGGACAGGAGGTCAGCACAGGTATTCTCTTTACCTTGCAAGTATTCAATACGGCACTGAGAGCCGGGCATCTTGAGTGCCCACTGTTGGATCTTCTTGTTCGTCCAATATGCCTCAAATAAATATTTCAACGGTAACGGTTATGTGGTCAGTTTTTACCACAAATTCCGCCCCATTCAAATAATAATTTAGCTTTTGTACCGCATACACAATCGCGGAAGCTTCTTTCGCAATCATTGGCCACCTCTCTTGGCTTTCGGATAACTTATGTGACAGGAAATATATCGGAATTTCCCCTCGTATTCCTTCTCAGGGCATGGTTGCGTCAGCACCGCCCCGATACACGTATCACTCGCGTCTGTATACAGAACCATCGGCTTAGCTAGATCCGGATACACCAATAATGGTATAACAGTCAACTGCTCCTTCAGTGCGTCAAACGCCCTCTGACATTCTGGGGTCCACTTATAACGGGCGTGCTTTTTTGTTAACGCTATTATAGGAGCGACCAGTCGGCTAAATGCAGGTATAAATCAGCGATAATAGCCGATCATTCCAATGAACCCTCGCACTTGACGCACGGTTTTCGGCTCAGGTAAAGACTTGATAACCTCCACCTTGTCTATGTCCGGTCTTATTCCAGCCCTATCGATCAAAACCCCCAAATAATTGGTCTCCTTCTTAAGAAACTGACATTTGGGTAACTTTATTCCTCCGTCAAAGTGCTCCTCAAACGTTCATGAGAAGATTAAAATATCGTCCAAGTATGCCACCATAACCCCCTTCAACCCCCGTAAAACAACAAAAAAAACACGAAAAAACCTTGAACCCCATCCTTCAACGTAGACCCCTACTACCAGTTCTCCTTCTCTAACATCAAGGATCTACGTTCCAACCTTCCAGAGTTTGAAACCCAATTACAGGAGACGAAACCGGACATATTCTTTCTAATTGAAACTGGCATAGGACTAACCACTTCCCTAGACGAATTCATAATTAAAGGATACTACAACTTAACATCTAAATCTGACCCGCAAGATCGCCATGGGCAAGGAACATGTGCCTACATGACAGATGGCTTTCCATGTGGTAGGGATATCTCCAGAGAAGACCCTAATTCACCTTATATGTGCTTCCGGGTTGCACTAGCTTACATCACTGCATTTATATTTGCCCTCTATCACCCCCACAACAGTGGGGTTACTATCTTTAAGAGCATATCTGAGAAAATATACCACCTCCTTTCTGCTCATCCTTCGGCTAACATTCACATTTGCGGTGACTTCAATGGCCATAATGTGGAATAGCTGACCCACTCAAATAAAACCGATAACGAGGGGAGGTTCATTATTTTTCCACTGCCTATGACCTTACTCAGTTCACGAACCCACCGTGTGCCTGATACTACCAGTCAATATGCAAGCCTTCAAGACCTTTTCCTCACAAATTCCCCTGAACTATGTTCATGTTCTGTTCTCTCTCCTCTCGGATCCTCTGACCACTCTGTTGTAGCAGTTAAGATAAAAATGAAATGTAATAAGTCTTCAGGCGTACCTATCCACCGTACTGTATATCGATAATCTATGACTGACTAGGATAGCTTCTGTACACTAATATCTGATCTACCTCTGCATTCCATATTTAAAAGGACGTGTCCTCCATAGTATCAGACCTGACCGAATGGTTAATTGTAGGCATAGATACATTCATACCGTAAAAAAAAATTCCAACAAAACCCTAAGAATCAGCTATGGTTCTCCCCGAAATGTGCTTCTGCCATCGCGACCAGAAATCTATTTCCCATGGCCACCAATGTAATAGATGTACTGAGACTAAAGCTGCTTTCAGGAATGCCAGCAACCACTGTAAAAGAGGAATAAAAATGCAAGAGAGCTATATTCTCAGTCCGTTAAATGCAAAGTAGCTGAGCAGCGGCTTGGTTCCCACCAGTTTTGGCAAATAGCAAACAGGATCCTTTCCAGAAGCATGCGTTCTATCTCAACCATCATCAATGGACCTGAGGTCATCTCGTCAGCATAAGACAAGGCCAGACTATTTGCCAAGAACTTTGCAGTCAATTCTACTCTATGCGACAAAGGCCATCAAATCACCGTATTTCGTCCTATAACAGACAACACGCTATGCAACATACAAGTATCTGTACACGAGGTCGCCAAGCTAATCAAGAACCTTGATTCCAGTAAAGCAACTGGCCCTGACAAAATTCCGGTTATAGTGCTAAAAAAGCTCCAATCAGAACTTGCTCCCATACTTACAAAACTGTTTAAGCGTTGCCTTATGGAGAAGTTCTTTCCAACACCCTGGAAAAACTCATCAGTATGCCCTGTATTTAAGAATTCAGGTGAAAAGTCATCTCCCTCTCAGTACAGACCAATACGTCTCCTGTGTGTCATGAGTAAGTTGTTGGAATCCATATTAAATAGAGAAGTAGTCAACCACCTCAACAGAAACAACCTTCTTAGTGGCATGCAATATGGTTTCCGTTCTGCAAGATCTTGAGCAAATGTGCTAACGGTTATATCTCATAGGATTAGTGAATCTCTTGACAAAGGCTTCATTTCCAGGGCAATTGCTCTTGACATATCGAAGGCTTTCGACAAGGTATGGCATAAAGGCCTACTTCACAAGATTTCCAGCTACGGTATCACTGAAAATATTTTATCAATCATTAAATCATTTCTCTCCGATAGGTTCATAAGAGTAGTGATTGATGGGCAGAAATCAGAAGCCCACAGTATTAATGCTGGAGTCCCTCAGGGGCCCATCCTGGGCCCAACTCTCTTCCTTATCTACATCAATGATCTCCCAAAACACATACTTAAATCATTCGTTGACATCTATGCTGATGACACGACCATCTATGGCAACACATCAAAGGCCGTAACTGACAAAGTTCTCTCTAATTCTCTCTTCTCTGATCTTGAGCGCGTGGTACAGTGGGGTAAGAGGTGGCTGGTCACTTTTAATGCATCCAAAACCAAGCTTCTATCTTTACATCATCAACGCTCTGATCCCAATCTGACATCAATTGAAATGGATTGCTCTCATCTTGGGGAGGCTCCATGTTTTGACAAGCTTCTTGGGTTGAACTTTACGCCTGATCTGAAATGGAACACGTACATCTGGTCTGTTGCCAAGGACGCTGGGAAAATGGTGGGATCCTTCTACCGCTCCAGAAGATATCTCACTACTGATGCAATTCTCTATCTATATAAAAGCCAAGTACACCCAAGGATGGAATACTGCTGCCATATGTATATAAGCCAAGTACGTCCAAGGATATAGTACTGCTGCCACATCTGGGCAGGAGCTGCTAAAATCAGCCTATCCTGCCTTGATAGAGTACAAAATAAACTTCGTGGCTTAGTGGGGGATGTCCTTTTCTCTTCCCTGCAACCTCTCTCCCACAGAAGGGATGTTGCGAGCCCGTCTCTGTTTTATAGTTATTTCCATGGTAGGTGCTCGTCTGGGCTCCAATCTCTCGCCCTCCCCCCCTCGCCAATCTTTCACATCTGGCTGAAACTACTGTCAATAATTTTCCCCACTCTTTATCTGTGCCTAAATCCAAACGTAGATTCCATGAGCAAAGCTTCTTTCTTAGAACTGCACGCCAGTGGAACTCTCTACCGCCTGCCTGTTTCCCACCTGACTACAACTTGGATGTCTTCAACTCCAAAATAAACAAACTCCTGACAAACCGCAACCTTAAGTAAGACACTCTATCGAACCTCCAATACTAATGATTACTACAATACTATCTCATTGTACACGCAATAACCCTTATCCCTGAGTGGCCTTCGGGACTTTATAAGTGGTGAGCCAGAAAAAAAATCGACATCAATTGTGAGAAGACTCCTAGTGCATTACAGAGGCCAAAAGGCATAAATCTAAAATTAAACAGTCCTGCATGACATGCAAACGCTGCTTTCTCTTGATCCTCCTATCGAGGGCTACCTGCCAGTAACCTGATCTCAAGTTCAGGGTGGTAAAGCACCTTGCTTTACCCAACAAAGCCAGTATGTCATCTATTAGGGGCAAAGGCACCGCTAAGGGTTTGGTAATGGCATTCAGCTTCCGGAAATCCACACAAAATCTGTGTCCCCCATCTTTCTTCTCCACGATCACCACGGGGAAACGTCACGGCGAGGTGGAGTGTTCAATTATTCCCGCCTCCAACATCTCAGACACCGCTTCCTCTACAATTTTTCTTTTATGAATCGGGGTTCGGTAGGGTTTCAGCCTCACAGTTGGGTGATCTCCTGTATCAATCTTCATCATCACTGTGTCTGTGCATCCCAATTCCCGATCGCTGCAAGCGATAATATCTCGATTGCGCTCTAGCAGTTTTATTACCTCCCTTTGATACTCAGGCGGTGTTATTACTTCCTCTGTCTTTATTATGGATGATTCACACCAATTCCTTGTCTCCTCTCTATCCTTGGTCCCTATCCTTTGAATTCTCTGAACAGGGAAGGTTCCGCGTTTAACCCGTACCGTCTTACAGGAATTATTTGTTAACAGCAACGGAAAGCTCCCAGGTCAACTCACTATAGCATCACTAATCGCCACTTCAACATTCCCGTCTCCCTCTTCTTCTAGGGAGGTCACCTGGTATCCATCAGGACTCCCCCTCCTTCGTCCCTGAATCTCTCCTGTTGTGGACACTATTGTTCGGGGAGGAATTTCCGTATCCTCTGAGGTCACCACCGGAAGGTCCTTTAGCTGCGTTCGGCCGCTCAGGGGAATACGTTTCCGGCCCAACCACAGGGTCGGTGGAGCAAAGGTGACAACTGCTCCCATTTTTTCTAACCAATCATATCACAATATTATTTCCTCACACAAATCGGGCGCCACGTAAGCCTGTAATTGCCTCCTTATCCCCTCTACCTCATAAGGGAGCCTGGTCAGTCCTTCCAGGCATAGTTGGCCCTGGTCAGCCTGTGTCAATTCCAGGTCAACCGTACATAAACGTCCTCTGCCGGCCATCTTCCGATAAGTACTGGACCTAATCAGTGTCACCGAGGCGCCTGTATCAATCAAGTCTGCCGCCTTCACGCCCCACCACCATCTGGCATCTAAGCTCTCGACACTCCTTCATTATACAGCGGACTTCCACCCGCTTTAACCCTTTTCCTTATCCTGAGTTATTCTTAGGCAGCGAGTTTTCGCTCCGCTTCTGCATCAAGGAGTCTCCCCTTTTTTGGGAGCATTCTTTCCGCGTATGGCCTGGCTCCCAACAATGCCAACATTTCCTCTTCGGGCAGCCTCGCGCCATATGACCGAACTGACCACAGGTCCAGCATCTCAGGCGCCCCTTCGCCCGTCGGCTGGCCTGGCTTCCTGGTCTGTAAGGGCCATCAGGTCGCAACCCTGTTGGTCTCTTTCCCGAGCTGCTCCTGGGCAGGCGGGAGGCGATCTCCACTCTGACCGCCTGACCTGCTATTCTTTTGTCTGGTGAGACAGGGAGTGGTCTACCTTTAGCTTTTCTTCTTCCCAACCTACGGTTCGCCGCATCCGTACACCGACCAGCCACATAGCTATAACGACCCCGTATCTCACACATCGCGTAATTCTCTACCCTCTTTCCTTCCCATCTATAGGTAAAACGGGCCATTCCTCTCTTTCTCTGATGGGCATAGGGGCTCCCTGGCATTCTCTCCTTCTCTGATACCCGTTGGGGCCCTTCCTCCCCGAAGGGGAGTCTTCTTGACCCGCCTCAATCGATACTTTCGACTAGTACTACATCTCTCCGCATCATTTTCCTGTAATCGGGGGCAACGAATTCGTACCCATACCTGCCCCCTACTCCGGGCCAATTCAACGGCTACCTGCAGTCCGGCCGGACCATCCTTCATGACATCGGCTCGGACATCTCTATCCCTTAAAGCCTCTTCCAGTATAGCAGCCAATAACGCCTGCACTGATTCGGTTTCTCTCAGCTTCTCATCCGGAAAAGACCTTCCAGCGAAACCAGATATCCGGTCGCCGAGGTCAGCTATGCATTCTCAGGATTATTGTCGGATCTGAATCATTTTTCTCATTGCGTCAAGGAGACTCCGTTCTCCGGAATACTCCCCTTCTAAAGCTGCTCGTTATTGGTCCCATTTCAACTGAAGATTATCAGTTATCTGTTGGCAAATAAACCTCGAGGCTGATCCCGACGTGTGTTCACATGCCAGCGAAATCATCTCCCTGTCCGTAAGATCATAAACGGTTTTTTCTTCGAAACAGAATGTATCCAATTATCCAGTTCGCCAGGATCTCCTCTAACTTTGGGAGATTCTGATCTCCCCAACAGAGCTAGAGAAATTTCCGCCGCGTTCCACCGTTCCCTGGGAAAACTTTCTGATTGGCCACGCCCCATAACTAACTCAACCAGGGCTTCTGCCTCCCGTATATTCTGATCGGTGTTCACCTCTTCCTTCTGCAGGAGCGATTCGGTCCTGTACGGCTTCAGTCTACATTCTCACAATTCATCCAGCTATCCCCTCAATATTGATTAATTCTCTACGCCAAATTGATCGTTTAAACAACAACAAAAAAATAAGAACTTCCTTTTCAGACTTTAACTCAATATCAACAACAAAAGAATAATAATAAAAAACAATTAGGCAATCAAAAAAAAACAAAACCTCAAGCAAAAGCAATAGAAACCTTTTTCTACCTTCTCTTTCTCTGAAGCCTTTTAACTCCATAAAATATGTATAACTCAATCCCGGCAGAAAAACGTCCACGCCACAGCGATTGGTCCGTTTTTAAAACTACTTTCGCTTGTACCTGCGAAAATTACCCCTTCCTTTCATTAATTCATTGACATTACTGCTATGGGGTTGGAAGCATGCACGACTAACCGTTAATTTCACAGCGACAACAGAAATACGCTATCTTACGACCTCTCTCTCTCTCCTCTCTCTCTCTCTCTCTCTCTGATCCTTCTTACTCTCTCTCTCTCTCTCTCACTGGGCCAATTTGCATAGACAGCAGAAAGATAAAAGGTTCGCTTACCTGCCTGTGTTGTTCTTCCCTCTCTCGTCGCTTTGCAACGCGCACTTGTTGAAGCTGTCAAAAGTGTCTCTTTCTTTCTCTCTTTTCTCGTCGCTTCGCGGGATGCACTTGTTAAATGTTCAAAAAGTGTGTATTTTTTCTCTCTCTCTGTTTTCCTTCTTTTTTTTTCAAAATGTTCAAACGTTTTCTTTTTTTTCTTTTCCAACCGGCGTTTTCTTTTTTTTCTCTTTTCTCTCTTCTTTTTTTTTTTTAAATGTTCAAACGTTTTTATTTTATTTTCCAACCGGCGTTTTCTTTTTCTCTCTCTGTTCTCTCTTCTTTTTTTTTTTAATGTTCAAACGTTTTTTTTTTTTTTAAACAAAATGTCCTTTTCACATGTGCGAATTCTTTTTCTGGCTCAAAGTCTTTCTTAAGGCGCTGTTTTTTTCTTCTTCGGGCGTCTCTTTATCGATTTCCTTTTCTGTCACTCCTTCCTTTTGTTTTCAAATGTCCCCGTCTGTCTGTCTCCTTCTTAGTACGTATTTTCTTCTGCCACCAATAATGTAAGATTATTACGCAATCCCAACTCAGTTTTTTTTTTTCTGTGGTAACAAAAAAATGAGAAATATTAAGTCTCACCCTTCTTTCGGGTCGTTATCACCAACTATAAGATTGTAACACGATCCCAGCACCGTTTTATTCTTCTTCCATGGTAACACAAGGTCATCCTGGTCTACGGCAACCAAACTGTAACCCCTCACGCGAGAAGTTGGCTAAGGACCCCTGTCTATCTGTTCTAAAGCTCCTCAATGGGGAATTATGTCACAGCCGTCATCGGCGAAATGGACGGACTGCCCGAGAGAGGCAGAAAGAGTGCGACTACGAGTGTCACTACCCAGATTTCCTGCCATCAGGTGTCACATCTGTGGCCGGGGTTTCAGAGCTCCGATCGGACTCACATCGCACTTTCGACACGGACACTAACCGACCTCTGCGTGATCGTCGAAATCGACGGACTGCCCGATATATATATATATATATATATATATATATATATATATATATATATATATATATATATATATATATATACTAGCAATCGGTGCCCGGCGTTGCCCAGGTGTTTTGAGGTTAATGCTGAGAAAAAAAAAACGGTCAATTTTTAAAAACTTTGACCCCTATTATGACCTCTTAACATTTATTGTTTAGGGATCAAGTAAAGTTAATAAGTTAGATCCATGTCCAAGGAATCTATATCTAAAATATCACGTGTTTACTGTTTAGACCTAAAATTGTAGGAGGAGTTTGGTAGAGTTCTCAAAGGTCAAATCGTTGAATATTGACCACTTAATCGCCAAATTTCCGTCGAAAACCTATCACATCGATTTTCCCAAATCTCAGTACCCTGTATATCAAATTTCGAATCTCTAGGCTTAAAATTGACAGAGTTTTAGCGTAGGGAAATGCACACAGACACACAGACACACACAGACACTTAAACATGTGTGTGGCATCCGTCAGTCGAAACGACTATGGATCAGCAGCGCCGTATTAAGATGTTGTTATAAACATAAACATCATATATATAAGGATAATAGTACGCCATATATATAACAAAAGACCATTATTTACTCAAGTGAAAGGAAAACCCGGGGGAACTTTACCCAAAAATAAATCTATATTTTTTTTGTGTGTAATGATAGTCTTATAAGCGAGTAATTAATAATTCAGCCATCTTGATTCTTAACCAAACAGAAAGCGATAGCGAGGCCAAATTTCGCGAATTTGGCCTTTTTTTTTTAAGCAGTTTGGCCTTCAAAATTTCTGTTTGGCCTTTTTTCTTCACCGATGAAATCTGGAGACGCAACGGGAATTTTCAACAAAAAAATGTTGTTACTATGCACATCTATGTAATGAAATACAATTTGTGGCAAAATTTCAGGAAAAACTAATGGATGGTTATCTCGCAATAGTCCGGACAATTCGCTAAATTATCTCGTAAAAACCTTAAATCTCGAATTTTTGTGCATTTTTTTTGAAGAAAATGTAGGAAAACTTTATCCCATGACGAGTACGTACAATATATTTTTTTAAAAAATATTTCCATTTTTTAATGTCAATGGAAAACTGCACAAGTACCCAAACCCTACAGAAAAAATCACGTAATTTCATCAAGTAGTTATTTTTTTATAGCGAAAAAAGAAAAAAATCAACGCTACAAGCGAAATTAAACAGAAAGTTCAAGTAGGGGGATTTCCCTTTTTTTTTATAACGAGGCCAAATTTCGCGAATTTGGCCTTTTTTTAAAGCAGTTTGGCCTTCAAAATTTCTGTTTGGCCATTTTCTTCACCGATGAAATAAAAAAAGCAAATAAAAACAACGCAATAAAACTTTTAAAAATACGGCACACTTTTGTTGTTCTTGTTTGTTTTTTTTGGTAATTTTCCTTATTTTTTATTTTTTCAAGATAATACTATTAAATGGACACTATTATGCCAAATTAGCCCCCCCCCCAAAAAAAAAATGCACAAAAAAACGAGTGAACGCGCGTATTTTTTTTTTTTTTAGTTTAGTTTCATAATGGCGGCCGTGATGTCGGAGGTTCGATTGTTAGATTGTAAGTTAGTTTCGTATTTTTTTAAGTTGTAAATCGCAAGTTAGAAAAAAATTAAACCCTTCCAAGATGGACAATAAATAAGACCAAAATATTTTATGGTAAAGTTAAGAGCGTAAGAACTATACTTTTTTAGGAGATGTGATTATTGGATTAACCAATCAGAAATCGTCTGTGGCACACACATCTCTGTTTATATATATATATATATATATATATATATATATATATATATATTGTTAAAGTATTATAACATAAACTAAAACGAATATCTTTCGCAAGTATGTATGTAGAGTTTACGAATAAAATCATAAATATTGTAAAGAGTCTACCCAGCAAGATCAACGTTTCCACATTTTTATGTGTCAATCAGACTCCAAATAACGAGACATTGGAATGCTGAAACGTTAATCCGTCTACATAAATACTTGACGATATTTATATAATTATCATTCTATCCATCTCTCCTTCTCCTCCTCCTCCTCTCTCTCTCTATATATATGTGTGTATGCATACACACACATGCATATATATATATGTGTGTGTGTGTGTGTGTGTGTGTGTACACTGTTATGTATTACTGTAATAGTGTAACATCTTATCCGTTTCCTGAGTTTGCCCACATCAGTAGTGATTTCTGAAGGTTAATAATATATTTTCGTTTGTCAATCCGCATTGTCTTAAAAACGTTATGGTTAAAAAAGATATGATTTTGTGCTATCCTTTAACAATAACCCGTAAACATCCACATCCGTATTTTTTTATCAATTGTGTTATTGGTGTTCGTTAAATATGAATAAAAAAGTCGCTATGTTCTGGAATTGCATTATATACTAAGGCAATGATTTGACAGCTTTGACAGCTTTGACAACACTTACTTATTAATTTGAGTTCATCCGAATCTGGTGTTTCATAAGTTGTAGTGTCGTTTCTATGTGTTAAGATTCCAGCTGTCCTTTAATATTTAATTGCCTTCGATTGGTATATATGTAGAAATACTAACTTTAACCTCGTATAATCAATTAATATCAGAAGATATGATTGATGCTTAAAATATGCTACGAAATACTGGATAAGAAATTTAATAAAAGTTGGATATGTCGTTAAAAGAGGGAAAAATATGTTGTCGAACTGTGTCTTACGAAAGAACATATTGTTAATATATCATGAATGTGAAAGAAGCTTATCTTGATCATACCCAGGAGAGATGCGGATGTCACGTCCAATCAACGAAATAAAGGCAAACCAATTTAGGATATTGATTGAATCGGATTGAAGCGGAGATTCCGTGTGTTTGGCATTTCCTATTTTCCATTAACATTTTGATCTTTTAAGTAAGCATTAGTTCCGTTGGCTTATGAAACGTGGTGTAAATATCACCTTGCTCGATGGAATGGCATTTGGAGGAACTTATAAATGTGGATTGGCATTTGGAGGAACTTATAAATGTGGATTGGCATTGGCGAAAAGAATTTTCGAGCACTGACTTAATCCAGAAATAAGCATCAAATATTAAGAGGAGCCCCGAAAGGTTTCTACCGAAGCACTTAAATTCAAGCTTGGGAATTTAACTGTAGTGAAAATTGTAGTGTGAATGCAGTCACGGAGGTGGGCTGCATGTGCGAACTCGAAAAGCGAGCGATGGGAGACGAGAAGGCGACGAATCAGCAGGTTCGAATGCGCATTAATTTGCATAAATGAGATAATATAAGGCCAGGAGTTAAGATGTTTGAGAGAGTCGAGCCGTTGAGTTCTCGAAAACCGGATGGTACCTGGTTAGAGCGAAGAGAATCGCTGAGAATCCAGTCCAGGTTTTTTTTCGAATAGAAGCTATTTCGGCTTTAAATATGGAGGCAATGCGGACGAGATAAATTGGTACATTTTAAATGATTCGCGTCGAACCTGAAAAATTAAAAGTAGCGTTAAAAATTGAAAAGCGTTGTCAAAGAGAGAATTGAATGAGTCGTGTCAAACTGCGAAGGTTGAAGATATGAAGTAAGTAGGATTTTATTGTGTTTGAAAAAAAGTCATCATTGTTAAAAGAACCCGAAATGCGATTAAAATGACTTGTATGCATTAAATTCGCGTTTCAACGAGGAATTTAAAATGAAGTCCTGCTGTGTTAAAAAGAAAAGGTGTCATTTTAAAACGACTTTCATTTTTAATGCAAGTGTAATTCGAGTAGGATTTTATTGCGTTTGTAAAAAGTCGTCGCTGTTAAAAGAACTTAAAATGTGATTCGGACGACGTGTAGGTATTTAAAAATTATTTTTAAATACGGAATTTAACATGAAATCGTGTCGTGCTGGAAAGGAGAAAAAGGTGTCGTTTTTGAACGATAGTTATTTCGGTGAGAGTACAAATCAAGTCGATTTTGTTTTTGAAGAAAAAGTAGTCGCTGTTAAAAAGAATTACAATGCGATTGAGTCGATTTGTATGTAAAGTCGTTTTTAAATGAGAAATTTAAAAATTAATTTCTGTGTCTAGCCGTGTAGCCCCACTTTTGCTAAGTAGTATCTGTCTTTGTCAGAGAGTAGTGAAGGCTAGCTGTGTCTAGTGGAGTAGTGAGTGCTAGCTGTGTCTAGCAGAGTGTTGAGCGCTAACTGTTTCTAGCGGAGCGCCGAGCCCTAGCTGTGTCTAGCGGAGTATCTAGCGGAGTGTCGAGTGCTAGCTGTGTCTAGCGGAGTGTCGAGCGCTAGCTGTGTCTAACGGAGTGCCGAGCGCTAGCTGTGTCTTGCGGAGTGTCGAGTACTAGTTTTGTCTAGCGGAGTGTCAGGCACTAGCTGTGTCTAGCGGAGTGTCGAGCACTAGCTGTGTCTAGCGGAGTGTCGAGCGCTAGCTGTGTCTAGCGGAGTATCTAGCGGATTGTAGAGTGCAAGCTGTGTTTAGCGGAGTGTCTAGCGCTAGCTGGGTCTAGCGGAGGGTCTAGCAGAATGTCGAGCGCTAGGTGTCTCTAGCGGAGTGTTTAGCGCTAGCCGTGCCTAGCGGAGTGTCGAGCGCTAGCTGTGTCTAGCGGAGTATCTAGCGGATTGTAGAGTGCAAGCTGTGTTTAGCGGAGTGTCTAGCGCTAGGTGGGTCTAGCGGAGGATCTGGCAGAATGTCGAGCCCTAGGTGTCTCTAGCGGAGTGTTTAGCGCTAGCCGTGCCTAGCGGAGTGTCGAGCGCTAGCTGTGTCTAGCGGAGTGTTGAGCGCTATCTGTGTCCAGCTGTGGTCGAGCGCTAGCCGTGTCTAGCGGAGTATCTAGCGGATTTTCGAGTGCTAACTGTGTTTAGCAGAGGGTCTAGCAGAGTGTCGAGCGCTATGTGTGTCTAGCGGAGTGTTGAGAGCTAGACGTGTCTAGTGGAGTGTCGAGCGCTAGCTGTGTCTAGCGGAGTGTTGAATGCTAGCCGTGTCTAGCAGAGGGTCTAGCGGAGTGTCGAGTGCTAGGTGTGACTAGCGGAGGGTCTAGCGCGAGCCGTGTCTAGCAGAGTGTCTAGCGCTAGCCGTGTCTAGCAGAGTGGTCAGTGCTAGGTCTTTCTAGTGGAGAGTCGAGTGCTAGGTGTGTCTAGCGGAGTGTCGAGCGCTAGCTGTGTCTAGCGGAGGGTCTAGTTGTGTGTCGAGTGCTAGCTGTGTTTAGCGGAGTGTCGAGCACTAGCTGTATCTAGCGGTGGTCGACCGCTAGTTGTGTCTAGCGGAGTATTTAGTGGAGTGTCGAGTGCTAGCTGTGTCTAGCGGAGTGTCGAGCGCTTGCTGTGTCTAGCGGAGGGTCTAGCAGAATGTCGAGCGCTAGGTGTCTCTAGTTGAGTGTTTAGCGCTAGCCGTGCCTAGCGGAGTGTCGAGCGCTAGCTGTGTCTAGCGGAGTGTTGAGCGCTAGCTGGGTCCAGCTGTGGTCGAGCGCTAGCCGTGTCTAGGTGAGTATCTAGCGGATTTTCGAGTGCTAGCTGTGTTTAGCGGAGGGTCTAGCAGAGTGTCGAGCGCTATGTGGTTCTAGCGGAGTGTTGAGAATTAGCAGTGTCTAGCGGAGTGTCTAGCGCTAGCTGTGTCTAGCGGAGTGTCGAGTGCTAGGTGTGACTAGCGCAGGGTCTAGCGCGAGCCGGGTCTAGAAGAGTGTCGAGCGATAGCCGTGTCTAGCAGAGTGGACAGCGCTAGGTGTGTCTTGTGGAGACTCGAGCGCTAGGTGTGTCTAGTGGAGTGTCGAGCGCTAGCTGTGTCTAGCGGAGTGTCGAGCACTAGCTGTATATAGCGGTGGTCGACCGACAGCTGTGTCTAGCAGAGTATTTAGTGGAGTGTCGAGCGTTAGCTCTGTCTAGTGGAGTGTCGAGTGCTAGCTGTGTCTAGCGGAGTGTCGAGCGCTTGCTGTGTCTAGCGGAGGGTCTAGCAGAATGTCGAGCGCTATGTGTGTCTAGCAGAGTGTCGGGCGCTAGGTGTGTCTAGCGGAGTGTCGAGCGCTAGCTGTGTCTACCGGAGGGTCTAGCAGAGTGTCGAGCAGTAGGTGTGTCTAGCGGAATGTCGAGCGCTAGCTGTGTCTAGCGGAGTGTCGAGCGCTAGCTGTTTTTAGCAGAGGGTCTAGCGGAGTGTCGAGCGCTAGCTGTGTCTAGCGGAGTGTCGAGCGCTAGCTGTGTCTAGTGGAGAGTCGAGCGCTAGCTGTGTCTACCGGAGGGTCTAGCAGAGTGTCGAGCAGTAGGTGTGTCTAGCGGAATGTCGAGCGCTAGCTGTGTCCAGCAGAGTGTCTAGCGCTAGTTGTGTCTAGCGGAGTGTCGAGCGCTAGCTGTGTCTAGTGGAGGGTCGAGCGCTAGCTGTGTCTACCGGAGGGTCTAGCAGAGTGTCGAGCAGTAGGTGTGTCTAGCGGAATGTCGAGCGCTAGCTGTGTCTAGCGGAGTGTCGAGCGCTAGCTGTTTCTTGCAGAGGGTCTAGCGGAGTGTCGAGCGCTAGGTGTGTCTAGTGGTGATCCATCTCTAGCTGTGTCTGGCGGTGGTCGTGCTCTAGTTGTGTTTAGCGAAGTATCTAGCAGAGTGTCGAGCGCTAACTGTGTCTAGCGGAGGGTGTAGCGGAGTGTCGAGAGCTAGGTGTATCTCGCGGAGTGTCGGGCGCTAGCTGTGTCTAGCAGTGATCGGTCGCTAGCTGTGTCTAGATGAGTATCTAGCGGAGGTGTGTCTAGCGGAGTGTCGAGCGCTAGTTATGTCTAGCGGAGTGTCGAGCACTAGCTGTGTCTAGTAAAGACGGATACTACTTCCCTACCCAGTTTATCATCATGAGATCAAGGGTACGTGTATTGAAAATTGAGTATGACTGCAGTCACGGAGATGGACTGCATATGCGAACTCGAAACCCGAACTATGGGAGACGAGAAGGCGACGAATCAGCAGGTTCGATTGTGCATTAATTTGCATAAATGAGATAATATAAGGCCGGGAGTTTAGATGTTTGAGAGAGTCGAGCCGTTGAGTTCTCGAAAACCGGATGGAACCTGGTTAGAGCGGAGAGTATCACTGAGAATCCAGTCCAGGGTTTTTTTTTTCAAATGGATTAACTCAGCTGAAAGTTAAGTCTTTTGCAACAAACGAATGATTCGGATGGATTTCATGGAGTATTAGATGATATTCATACTATTGTCTATGTCTGGACATATGTTGCACTCATGTGTTTTTCGTTTTTAAGCCGGGAGGAAAACACAGTTTCTAATACGTCCGCCACTGTCTCACAACCACCAGCCTTCTTCCTATTGAGCAAATGTTACATCCTTGTTCTGGTTTTACAAATGCTTTCTACCTTTCTTTTTTTTTACAGAAGATACGCTATAATAATATAACATTGAATTACTTAAGACTTTTGTCAGTTAATGTCTAAGAAAACGAGTGCAATTTACCTTGTTCATGAAAAAAAATAATTCGAATTTCTGTATACATTTTCAAGTTCAATATAAATATTCCCGACTTTGTAAAATGCACCTGAACCATCGGATGTTATTATATATAAAATCAAAAGTTGTGAGAAAATACCAACAAAATGTAAATTCTACTTCAAGTAATTAACATACTATGAATTGATTTCGAATTTTTAACGTTTGATCATTACAATTAAACGACAGAGAATAGAGAAATTTGTTTTGAATCCTTCTATAGATTTTTAGTTCAGACATAAATAACTTTTTTATTATTTTCAAATTAACTAGACTTATTATTTTGAAATTAAGTACACTTAAACGAAACACCATCATCAGAGTGAAATGTAACACACAAGTTTTGGCGCCGTGACTAATTTTATTTTCGCAGAAATAAAGTAAGAACGAGCACCAGGAAGACACAATTAGAAAACAAGTTCTTGAGGAGAAAAGAAGAAAAAAAAGCAAGAAAATTGTAAGTGATGTTCGGTATTTTTCCTGTGTGTTTCTACACTTGAAAAGAAAAACTATATACGTATATATAAACTAAAAACTGTAGGGAAACGCATGATTCACGTGTGCATAATTCAACGGGTCGGTCGTGGAACGAAATGAATGAAGAAGAAAGAAACAAAAATGGCTGCCTTATCTCTTTATATGACTGCAATGTGACCACCCGATATGCAAATGAGATGCTCCTGGTTGGAGATAAAAGAGGGTTGATTTTTTAGAGGAGTGCATTTTGAAGTTGGATTTCGAAGAAATAAGTTGAATTAGCAGAAGTTCGTTTGGAGTTGAGAGAAGGTGCGTGACGTATACAGAAGTTTTGGAAGTTGGAAGTTTGGGCAACAGTGTCAACCTTACCAAGGAAATTATTGGTGTAACGGGCAAAAGAAATCACACTCAAGTTATTGAATTATAAAAACAAACAATTGATATTGTTGTGTCGTGGAATAACAGTGAAAATAAGAACAATCGAGTCGAGGTTCGGTTAAGGACAAGTGTATTAACAATAATGTACAGAGATAGGAAAGCGTGTATATCTGCTGGGCACTCGGCTAGCAGTTGAAGTGCAGTCGCATCTCTCTCACCGGTGTTGGAATTACTAGCGCTATTTAGAGTGTCAATCGATGTAAATTCCTCTGTCCAAGGAAGTCCGGTATAACACCCCCTTTGAAAATAACGTTTGTGTTTTGGCTCACCCTAATCAATTCTGTAGATTTCCGTTTTCTGTTTGATCTTCTGTTCTCCGGAGCTGTCTCTGGTATGGGCACCATAAATTTCAAACACTATGTCCATGATGTCCTCCTCGGCCGATCTGGTCACCTCACTGTTTGAGTATGTTTTCTGAATTTGGTTAGTGTGACGTTTGTGCACGAAGTCTGGTCCCTTAATCATGTAGACCATGTTACCTATTTGTTTCTCAACAATGCCAGACTCCCAGAAAGTCTTATTATTTTTGTGAATTTTGTAGAAGACTCTTTCGCCAACTTTTTACCGTTTTTTTGTTATCGGCTTTTTGAGGTTTGGCCTATCCTGGTTTGGTAACAACTTGTGAAAAATCGATCTAACCTTGCGTACGAACCTAACCTCAGCAGATGTCTTCGACATTTCGATGTTTGCATTCGAGGTGACTCTGTAGACGTGTAAAAACTGTTGGATTGACTTATCCGTCCGCGACACACTGGCTTTTTTTCAAAGCTCTCTTGAATGGGTCAACGAACTTCTCTGCTTGTCCATTACTTCTTAGGTTATATGCTCGATTAGATAATCATCGCAAAAATGTTTGAATTCGGTAGACGTAAATTGCGTTCCATTGTCTGTAACAATGAAGTCTACTACTCCAAACCTAGCGAATAGTTCATACAGGAAGTTGATAGCTACATAGGATGTGGAATTATTACATTTTAATATTTCCGGCCATTTAGATAGACTGTCTACAACAATGAAATAGTAGAACCCATCTACCGGTACTGCAAAATCTAAATGAATTCGAGACCAAGGTCGGTCCGGTTTTGACCACGATCCAAATTGAGTCGGAAGAGCTTTCATGGCTAATGCGCATCCTCTACACTCCCTGATTTTTCCTTCTATATCATTATCCGTGTTTAGTCAATAAACGGAAGAGCGCATAAGGATTTTCATTCTTGATATACCTAGATGTCTGACATGGGATTCCTTGAGCATTCTTTTCTGTAATGTCAGGAATTACGACCCTGTCGCTATATAACAGGACGTTATCGCAAATTGAATAAATTTCTCATCCAGTTACTTTTTTTTATTACATTTTCACCCGAAACAAGGCACATTGCCACTTTGGTGTAGGGGGCTACTATCAGGGGCAACAACTACTAGGGTACTACGTAGGGATTTGGGCAGCAAGATGTCGGTTCACGTTACACTTGAACTTCTGCACATCAGTAAAGTTAAGGAAGCAGGGTCCTGGAATTGAATTACAAAGTCTAGCGGTTCTGGAGAAGAAACTACTGGAGTAGAAATATATTTTACATCTAGGGATCTCTACAGTGAGGGGGTGGGATTTAGCAGCCTGTCGGGTTTGTCGAGGGTGTTCACATCGTGGAGGCACAAGTGCTTGCAGTTCGTCAGAGCATTCGCCATTAAAATACTCGTAGAACAGGCAGAGAGATGCAACATTTCGTCGATGGGACAGAGACTGAAGCTTAGATACCAGTTCAGGGCCTATCAGATTAGCGACTTTTCTAGGAGCGAGAGACTAGTAACAGATGCACCAGCCCAAATATGACAGCAATACTCCATACATGGGCGAATGGTGGCCTTCAAGAGGTACATGATACTTTCGGGTGTTAGTAGTTTTCTAGCACGGTAGAGATAGCCTACCTTCTTTGCAGGGCGCTGGCAATGTATTCAATATAATTGTTCCCACTCATGTTTCCTGTGAACGTTATGCCAAGGAGTTTGAAAGACGTGCTCTAAGATAAGGAGTCGTTGGCCATTGCTATAGGTGGTAGAGAGGGTTTCTTGTAATTATTGAATGAAACTAGTTTAGTCTTGGCGACATTGAACGTAACCATCCATTTTTGTCCACATTCCACTACAGATCGGACGTCATCCTCTAGTGTTTCTGCCATTACTTTAGATATGTGTTCATTTGTTTTCCTGTCGTGCATGTTATAGAGTGTGGCGTCATCACCATATATACCCATCTCAGAGGCAATTTTGTCGGGGAGGTCATTTATGAATATCAGGAACAGTAGAGGTCCAAGGATAGACCCCTAGGGCACTCTCGCATTTATATCATATTGTTTAGATGCACGACCGCCGAGGATAACCTGGATTTTTCTCTTATCTAAGAAGAATTTAATTATGTTAAGTATTCTACCAGTGATATCGTATGATCTAATTTTCCTGAGGAGACCCTCATTCCATACCCTTTCAAAAGCCTTAGATATATCTAGAGCTACCCCTCTGCCCTCCCCCGCTTTATCCAGTGAATGGTATATACGTTCAGAGATTACAGTGAGGATGTCAGCTGTGGAACAGGCTTGTCCACATCCATATTGCTTGTCAGTCAGAAGTTTAGCATCTGTAAGGTGACGGACTAGAGCATGGTTAATTAAGGTCTCAAATATTTTGGCAAAAAATGGGAGGAGGCTAATGGGGGGATAATTTGATTGGTCAGTTCTTTCGCCAGAATTCTTGAAAACTGGTACCACCGAAGCAGTTTTCCAACAGCCCGGAAAGCAATCTTCATTAAGGCATTTGTTATAGAGTTTGGTGAGAACTGGAGCTACTTCGGCTGAGCACTTTTTTAACAGCACAACTGGGATGAGATCGAGTCAACATTCTTTTGAAGTGTAAAGGTTTTTATGATAGCGAGCACCTTGTAGGGGTGATTTTCAGATCGTCTTGCGTGGTGTCTGTCGGCATAGGAAAGTCAGGTATGGGTAGGTTGGAAGGGTTCAGTGTGGAGTTTGAGGAAAACCGACTGGCAAGCATGTTAGCCTTCTCGGTTGCTGAGCAAACAACCTCGTGATCGTTGGTTAGTGGGAGAATTGTTGATTGCCGATTATTTACTACACTGTTGTAGATTTTCCAGAAGTCACGATTTCCTAATTTGGCTGTCGCTATTTCCTTCTTAACATACTTCTATATACTTCTGTTTGTTTGAACTGGACTTATGTCGGTTAAATGTGCAGTATGCATGCTGCCTTTGAGCAATGGCAGTTGTGCAATTCGAAATAAACCATTAGGGAGAGTGGAGCTTGCTATAAAATTTCCGCGTTGGAATATGCGCTTAAATTGCAGTTTTGAACCAGTCATGGTCTCGTTTGCGCACTGTTCAGCAGAAAGAGAAAAAAATATTTTCCCGTGGGGCATCTCTGATAAGATCTCTGATGGCTTCCCAGTCAGCCTTTTTAAAATATCTCGTTGTTTTGAGCACTGACTCTTCAGTTTTGGCTCTAGAGTTTAGGGCGATGTCAACCATTATCACTGCATGATCAGCATTCCCAAGTGGGCTGTCGGCATTCGTTATACAATCATCGGGAACTGTGGTCAGAAACAGATCTAAAAGTTATGCGTGTTGTTCTTCCTGGCCAAGGAAACGGGTTGGAAACGTAACAATTTGCGATAGGGAGTGAGATATAGAGAAGCTATGAGTTGTGCTGCCATCCGTGTAAGTAGAATCCAAGGCAGTTTTTGTGGAGGACATTAAAGTCACCAAATACATGTACTTGTGCGCTAGTGTCGAGGGACAGTGCCGTGTCTATGCGGACTTTGTTTATTATAATGTAGTCCTGGGTCGATGGATAGCGGTAGAGAAAATAAAAGTAGCTAATGTTGTGTTGTATATTTAGTCTAAAGCACATAAAGGCTTGATAATCCGATTCTAGATATGTTTCTCTAGTCAAGGGAAGGGTATTACGAATGCAAACTCCAAGTCCGTGCATGTGTCTGTCAGAGTCCTTACGGCAGAGTGAGATATATCCAGGCATGTTAAAGTAGTTAAAGGGGATGGAGGAGTGTAGGTTAGACTCACTTAGTGAACAGATATCCGGGGTATTTGTTAGGAGAAATGCTTCAATATTAGTTATATTAGTTCTAAGCCCACGGATATTTGTGAATGCAAGCCTCAAGGGAGGAGGCAAGTTGGATTTGTTTGACCCTAAGCCTGAGTTAAGCCTATTTTTAGATTGTACTGTCGCCATATCTTTTAAAGAATTTCAGTTTAGGTAAGGGGGAGCTGAACAAGGGGTTATGCAGAGCATCAGACATGGATCCCAAGTAGACCATCAGCTAACCTTCATTCAATTAGGATTGTTGCCTCAGGAGAGCCTACCAGGGATGAGTGCAGGGTCCCTTTCCATGCGGGACATGGTACTACAAACATTTCGATATTATACAATTGTTGCTGGAGCAGCCGCTCTAAGTGCTACCAAAGAGTTAGTGCACCTGTACTACCAGTCGGAAACAGCAGCCAGGAACTGTCTATCCGGTACCTTAAACCCATCAGAAGAAGGTCAACACAATCTAATTGCTCAGGCATATATGGTACTCAAGCACTCTCAAGTGCCCAGTTTTGGGGATGGGGTGTGTCGGGAGTGGGGAAAACGGCGTTCATTGCCCTAGACAAGAAACAAGATCTACCACTGGGTGTTTCTGTCGAATCACTGTGATAGTGTCTCTGCGCCTGACTATTAGGCAAAGAAGGAGTATGGAAGCCGGGCGATAGACAGGGCCTATCTACTCCTTAAGCTGTTTAGGTTTGCAAACCGGTAATTTGTTTGAGTCACTAATATGAAACCGCGCCGGTACGTCGCGTCACCCAGTAAGCCCTTCTTCAGTGCGTTGGTGGAATCGTCTTTGCTGCAATGTCCACAAGGCCGGATCTTCTCTGATCGTCTAGAGATATCGTCTTCGGAGATACCGGGTGCTCGTTGACGGAAGCAGTTTCACAAGTAAAAAACATAATAATGAAAACATCAGCACATCAAAGAATTTTGAATAACAAAGACTCCGGAGATTGGGTTATATAGAATGTATTAAAAGAAAATCATAAGAGAAATATATACAAACATATGTACAGTTTGGAGTATGAATTTGTAAGCAAGCATTTAAACTTCTAAGTGGGGCTTCCACTTGCTGGAATTCACAAGTCTATTAACCTAACCCTTTTTAGTTATCGGGCAATAGGCGAGGGGGGAGAGAGAGAGGAGAGGTGATGTGGCTGGACTCTCGGACTTGCTCTGTTTTTCTCCGAGTTCCCAGACTGTCTCATCTGCTTCTAAATATGAATCTGTTTTAATTCTGACTTTCTTGGTCTTTATATAGTAGAGCACTGGGCGGGGCGACAATTACCAATTCCTTCCCGATCAATCAGAATGCTCAATAACCAAATCGTCTGATTCTCTCTCATTGGATAATTTGACTGATGACTAAAAGTGGCCACCTCCCACAATCCAAGAATAATTCTAACTCCTCCCCGATCTAGCAAAAACGCCCGATAGAAAACAACCAGTTTTCTCTCATTGGATAATTCGGAAACTGCGTAATACGCGATAACCGCGTAAGTAAGAAAACTGCGTCCAGAAAAAAAATGCTTCGTGAATTCTGCCCTTAGATGTGACACTTGTCATTATCAAAGGAAATGAACCATTTATTATTCTGGTAACATCTCGACAAAATATGTTATTGAAAATTGTCGGGTGGCAAAAAAATCTCTAGATCTAAATTTCAAAACTGCGATTCAGCTTGAGAATGAAAACACTAGGAAGGTTACTTTGGGTTCAAATGGTTTTATCAGAGTCAAACCAAATCATTTAATATTTGATTCGAAAAAACATTCTTTGAAGCCGACAAATGCGTGTGTGAAATTTTAACTCCAAAGAAATTATTTATCTTTGTTTTGATCTTGTCACAAATATATTTTGTGACGCCAACAAATGCAGTGTCCTTGAATTTGTCACCATCGTTGCACCGAAATCGACCTCGGTTCAACATTCTGAACTCGGGTTCAATTAATATTTTGGATTCATTTCTCTTATCCTCAGTTTTATCAGAGGAAAAAAATATTTCCCTTTTTGCACTGGATATGACTGTATCGGAATTTGTCACCATCGTTCGACTTGAAAACAAAACGTATGTTTTTGAAATTATCATTCTGTCCATTTTGATTAGATCATTATTATTGTTTCGGCTTAAAGAAAATAGGAAAAAATACTTTGGCAGAATTGAAGCCAGCAAGGTTCTCTGGTAGTGCCCGGCACAAGATATTAACATATATCTTTTAGTTAGCCGGTGTTGCCCGGAATAAGATCTTAACATCTATCTTTCAATTACCCGATATTGCCCGGGATAAAATATTAACGTTAAATAAAAGCGTCACATCGACCCTAATGGTCTGACGCTGCCTCTTTTTGGTGTTACACTAACTCTTAATCTCATCAAGCCTTTCTAAAAGTTTCATTATTGTGTCACATGACGTATTTTTACTTCAACTCTCGCTTGAATGGCTTCTATTACCATATTCTCCAATTGTTCTGTCTGCTTAGGTATTAACCTCGATAACCCGTCTGCATGACTAAATTATTCAGATGGTACATACTACATTTTAAAATTGTAATTCAGAAGTATGGTACCCCGTCTTAAGAGTCGTATGTTTTGGTAGTCCCTTTTCGATTCGAAAATCGTTAATAATGGTTTGTGGTCGGTTTGTAACAGAAATTGCCTACCGCGCAAGAAACGATGAAATTTCTTTACCGCGAATATAATGCTTAGCGCCTCTTTTTCAATTTGTGAGTAGTTCTTTTCGTCTGTCAAAGGTGATTCTGATAAATGTGCTATGGGTTTCACTTTTCCATCATCCATTTTATGTAAAATGCATACTCCTATGCCATGGGAGCTGGCATCGCTTGTAACTATAATTTCACATTTGGGATTATAATGTGCCAGAAACAAGTAAGACGTTAAAGTCTCTTTAATTTCCTGTAATGTTGTTTCGCACTCTTGCGCCCAGACCAATTTTTTGTCTTTCCTTAACAGTTCATTTAAAGATGACCTTAATTTATGCATATTTGGCACAAATACATTGTAGTAATATGCCAAACCTAAGAAACGTTGTAAAGACGCAATATTTTCTGGAGCAGGCATGTTCTTTATTGCACTCGATCTATCGGAATTAAAAATGTACATTTTTCCTGTTTTACTTTAAATCCATAATCCTGGATCCTGTTGAAAATTTGGTTTACATGAGCCTTGTGTTGTTCCTTGCTTTTCATTAACACATTTTCCAGGCACCCTACTGCGAAATCCAAACCATTTAACATAATGTCCATAATTTGCTGAAAAATCGCAGGGGAGACTTTGACACCAAAAGAAAGTCAGTTATACTTGTAAAATCCTTATAGGTATTAATACATAACAGATTTGAACACTCCTCATCTACTGGAACTTGTAAGTACGCGTCACTAGGGTCGATTTTAGAAAAATATTCCCCTTCACTCATTTTTGCAAATATCTCTTCAGGGATCGGAAGAGGATAATGGTGATCTTGTAATGCCGTTTTTAAGCCTGTCGCGAAGTCGGCGCAACCCTGAATCTACTTACTCTTCTTTTTGATGTAAACCATTGGTGCAGCCGACTCACTGTGATCAATTTTTCTGACGACATCCATGTTTTCGAGTCTTTTTAATTCACCGTCTATCTGTTCTATAGCGGCGTATGACCATTTATTTTCTTTCTGAACACTGCCTCTTCATTTACTTTTACGTCAAAGTTTGTTACCGTTTTTGTACACCTTCCCAAACCGCCTGAAAATACGTCTGGAAAATTCTCTTTTAACTCCCTCTTAAGTTTTTTTTTATCTCCACATTCGAATCCTCAGCCTTTTGGCAAAATAACTTAAATCCCATAGTCTAAACTTCTCGAACAGATCAGCCCTGTTCTGGAAAAAATATTCGTCAATAATTCTCCTTCGAAGGTAATTTTTCGCCACTGACGCTTCTCGCCGTTTATGTGATTTAATCCTAGTGGTTCTCCCAAGCCTCTTCCATGTCTGTACATTAATAATGGAAATGTCAGACCCACTATCAAGCTGTAGCCTTACTTTCTTTTTAAACATTTTGACCTGTACATATTTCCAGATATTTTGTTCCTCAGGTTCAATTTTCGTAAGTTTAATGGATGTCTTTCTACCAGATTTTTTTCTACAATGCGATGCTTTATGCCCTTTCTGGTGGCAGTTGTTACATTGTTTGAATTTGTAGGGACACTCATTGTACCAATGTTTATTTCCACACCTCCAACATGGTCCAAGTGGATATTTTCCTTGTCTATTTCTCTGGTTATTTTTTGTAGTCGACTTTTTCTTTTGATGGATCTTTTAATATGCGACACTTCAGTTTCCTCTATATCACGACTGTCTTGTTTCAACACAATAAACCGTTGACAATCTTCCACTAGATTTTGTAGTTTTACACTCGGTTCGTTTTCGAGTTTATGTAAAACACGACGCCTGATTTCAACGTCTTTATTTAAGACCAGCCCTTGCACAAAACATTTAAAATTATCTGATGATAATTCCTCCAGTTTAAAATCGTTGCAATGCTTGTTCACTATACTTGCATAAGTAGTGTAGTCGTCTTCCTCTCTTCTAGTAACATTTATACATTTATATCGCCTATGAAAAAGAGACGTTTTTTTGCAGAAAACAGTTCTGTAAGTAGCGTAACTGTTTCTTGGAAGCTCAACTCACTGGTCTTTTTTGGGAGAATAAAATTCACAAATTTTGCATGCTCGGCTGTTCCTAATTTCCTTAGAAAAAACCTAATTTTTCCCCGTCTGACCAGGTACTACAATTCGATATAAACGTATCTTCATATCGTCTATAGTACTGGACGAAATTGACATCGTCTTCTGGATTATAGTTGAAATTTTCAATAGCAGCCGACACAGCTGTTTGAGAAAATGCGTTATGATTATCGTCCGCTTTAGTTAAGTGTGTCGCCTTCAGAAATGTTCTTTATTTCTCCTGTGTTTTCATCAATATTTCCTCGAAGCCTTTCTGTGGTTATGTTACATAAGGGAGGGAGAAGAAACGGATTTGGACTTGGACACTTTACTTGAGGGATACTGGTACCCTGGTGATGACGTGTCCATTTTACTAATGAAGAGAAAAAGTTTACGACGATGAGAGAGATATTACAAGTGTTAAGAGACGAGAGAACGGGACCCAAGATCCCTTAAACCGTTTGTCTGGTGGTTAGGACACTTGTGGATGTATGTGTTTATATATAGAAGTTCATACTTGGTTTTGATGCTCTGGGAGAGTCTTCATCTGGGTGGAGCTCCCTTGCTGTTTTCGCCAGAATACACAAGATGAAGACAGATGTTGGGTTTTCAACCTTTTATTCTCCCAGGCATGATCTGCAGATGTCGCCATCGATGGTCTCCACTGTGGGTACCTACCACGTCCCACGTCTGGGGCGCGCATCTCCCCCTTACTTAGGAGAGAACCATTTTAGACTTCTGCTCGGCTCGGCTTTTTCTGAGAGACTCAACGTTTCACCAACCTTGCCACGTAGCATCACATGACATCCGGTTAGATGAAACGTCACTTCCTGCAACGTGGATTAACTACAAAAATATCTCTCTGACGTCCTCCCACCATCTCCCCCTCTCTCTCGATCTACTATCTAATAGAGACACAGAGAGAGAGAAAATAGAGAGAGTATGAAAGAGCCAGAGAGAGAGAGAGAGAGAGAGAGAGAGAGAGAGAGAGAGAGAGAGAGAGGGGAGAGATGCTCTTTAACATTCCTCCACCCCTTTTTTATCAAAATGTATGGCAAGCCATACATTTTTAATAACTAACTAACTAAAAAAAATAATTATGTCCGAAGTACATCTTTATTCTTTCACTTTCCGGACTCACCCCTTTTCCAAGAAAGATCAGGCACCAGTACTCTTCTACAACACTATCAACCCTTCTGCTGCTTCTCGAAAGTCCCTCCTCGACATTAACTTGCTTCCAAGTTAGACAAAGATACAGTTTTGCAGATATACATCTTGTCTAGGCGGTTGCATTGTTGGATATTTTCCACTGACTCTGCTCTTTATTTGGACCACTTGGCCAAACAAATGGAGACTCCATTTTCGATCACTTTTTCGAAATGGGGCCAGCATATCGCAATTACGACCAGAACGTCGGATGCTCCATGTTGGTGGTAGCTTTATCGCATGGGGACTCGAACCCCAGACCCTCAGATTAAAAGTCTGATGCTCTACCGACCCAACCATCCCACTAGCTTTCTCGACTTTCAGCATAGGCCTAAGTCCCAGTTTTTTTTTCCTTTACTGTAATGCCCTGACGTCTTTCTCTGAGTGGTCCTATTACTGGAGCTTTGTTCTATTCTATCTACTACTTCGGGACTTCACAAAGCTCTTCTACTAACTCCCTTGGTTGGTCTAAGTCAAGATACGCCTTCACACTGATTCACTCGGAGCTTGTTTGAGCTCCTGGAACCCGACAAGATACGGAATCATCACTCCCTAACTAATGCGCCAAAGCTTACTTGCGCATCGATTTCTAACTAAGTAGCTTTCCCTTTGTGATTTTTCCGTATTCCCAGCAAGTCCCAAGATTCCAACCCAGATATCCTTCACACATTCCTCTAAAAAATTAAAAAATAATGAGGCTCTATCTTGTCCCTTACGTAATCTGCATCTTTCCCTTTCTTCTATCTCCCCGTGATTAGGCTTGGTACCGACTGTCCAGTCGCTCCGTACCCTGAGGAATTATCGCGACCTCGCACGCCAGACTTTTGTTGGACAAGACTTATTGCCGTTGCTTGGGCCTACGTGGCATCTTCCAACTCACTGGAACCACTAGTATTGTTTTAACAGGGTACTCATTACTCTAAAATAGTATTTCCCCTGCCAAATTTTCTAATTTGTGACAATACCGTGGCTTATAAAAAAAATAAAACAACAGAAAAAACTGCTTTCTACAGCCTAATCGCCTTGTAATTCTCATGAAAAAAATGCAACTACGCGCTAAACGTCCCTAAAATATAACTAAACCAACCAAATCTATTCCAAAATAATTTAATTTGATAATACCAATTAAATTCACCCAGCATGTTTTTTTTTTAAATTTGGTACCTTTAATTCACAATAGGGTAACATTTTACTTCTAAAATTCTTCCTCCACCCCTTTTTTATCAAAATGTATGGCAAAGCCATACATTTTTAATAACTAACTAACTAAACTAAGGAGGGAATACATACGCTACCCGCTGGCAAGAAGACTGTCCTACGATAAATCGATAAACTCAAAATTAAATAAATACAACAATAAAATTGCCATGTAGCGCTACCCTGCGCTCTTCAAGGTCAAACTCCTTTATGACCCCATGACTTCTTCGTACCCATCTCGGGACTTCCAGAGCATCCTTTGCTCCCGGTCGACACTACTCGTGGTCGATAATTTCACGGCTCCTAGCCGAACAACAATAAAACACAAAATCGAGGTCCATCTGCCTCCTACTTACATCTCAGGATTTACGGACAATCTTCTTTACTCCTAGGTAGCACAAAAACAAAAAAAATCCCATCCCAAACCTTCACCATTTCACATCAAATGTTCTTAATTAATTTACCTCCTCTATGACTATACTTAATTGGTCCAAGAGTAATCAAGTCGGTTTTATTTATTCTACCCCATTTACCCCCCGTGTGGTCAACACACAATGGACATGTCCTCCGACTGTCCATATTAGTTACAGAGATCGCCCATTTCTCTATAACTATCTCGTGCTTCCCTGAGCACCTACCAAAATATGGATTTTTTTTTTAAATTTATTACGAGGACGTTCTGTACCGCCCTCCACCGACTTACGCATCCGGAACAAAAAAAATCTGTCGAAACTACAAGAACAAAACAACAAACAAAAAAATATGTATACATGACCACCTCGAAACTAGAATAAATACCGACTGACTTCCTGACCTCATTACTCATAATCCAGCAAACCGTCTGCCTGTCCAACTACTGTATTTCGATTTAAAAAAAATCCTTATTCCTTATTCTTTTGTCTTCCGACATCATCCCATTTTAAAAATTCTCATTTATGTTTTCCTTGAATAATCCCGTTATCTCAAAAATTATTATTGATAATTGATATACCTCTATCCTGTCATCATATTATTTTTAAAAAATTAAATTACATTGACACCACGTGGCAAGACCATCGATGCCCCCATCTGCTATACAAATACAAGATAACAAAAGTACAGAAAAAGAAATACAGAAAAATACACATGGCAACTCAACAATACTTAACAATATTCAATAATACTTAATTAATATATACTTAATTAATTCACTTATAACTAACAACTTTCAGCAAAGTTCAACAAAATTATCACAGATCAAATTGTCCACGTAAGCAAAGTTCAAGGGTTTTCTGAAACTAAAAAAAAATCATTATTCTTTTACAATTAACCACAGAATTAAATTAAAAAGTTCCGCTTCTATTCTATTCATATAATTATAATTTACTTAAAATTAATCCGGAGGGATGCCACATCACCAACCTGATTTTTATTTATCACCTAATACTTTCGACAATAGTGTAATTTCTTCTTTTTTTTTTTCAAATCTAAAATGACATCTTGCTATTCCGAATGCATTTAAAAGTTCACTGTCCCTTATTTTTGTAACGCTTTGCTAAATTCAACAATGTCAAATGACTGACAGGTTTATAAACTGTGGACAAGCTCGATGTCATTTTGCTTCAACAAATGTTCGTTTGTGTTGTCTTGTCTATTTAAATATATATATATATACGTTTTCTTTTCTTTCTCCGTGTTTTCAATTCTTTCTCTGTGTTTTTCAATTTTATTTTTATTTTTAATATGGTAAATTAATTTTCTTTTCTCTTTTGTTTTTTAGTCGTTTTCAAAGCTTACAGCGTATTTTTAATTTTGGAGTTTAATTTTCTTCTAAATGCGTATGGTATTCTTCATGCCTTTGCTATCTTTTTCAACACATAACTGAATCATTTTTTCTTCTTCTTCCTTCCTCTCTCTCTATCTTTCTCTCTCTCTACCCGTTTTTCACTGTTCTTCATTTATTCTCTTTTTCTCTTCATTTTCACTATTCTTTCTTTTTTCTCTTTTTCTCGTTATGTCCGTGGCAATCCAGGTTTCGATATATGCCCCATGCGGGGGCAAGAAGGTCAACGGCACCAAATAACAGTTAAAGCATTTTCCCTTCAAATGCTTGTTTGGATATCTCTTCTATTTCTACTTGTTGTTGAATTTACTGCTTTTGCAACGCGAGATTTTGCTCTGCCTGGAATTGGAACACTCACAACAGTGAACCTTTGAATTTTGCATCCATCATACGAATTCAGTTTACAATTTAGGCTTGTATTAAAGAAATATTCCTTAGTAAAAAAAAAATCAACCAAGTTTTCTTTCCCAATTCTTTTGTTTGAAGAACAACAGTTTAGCAGTCTTTTTGTAACTTAATTCGTTGAACGTTATATTTCTAGTCTTACTAGAAAGAATCCAGCGAAATAACATTTGTTTAACAGTGTTTTTATTTGCATGCGTTTTTACGTAGCAAAAATAAAATCCGTCGCTTTAAATATCCGACAAATTCGTATGGGAAACTTTTAGTTTTTTTTAAAAATTTTTACCCTCTTTGCCTTTTGCAAAAAATGACTTGATTCTTTACGTATTTGCTAAGCACAAATGACGTATCTGAATAATTATTTTTCACGGTCTGCCTCTATTTCTCTTGACAAAGACAAGTGTGATTTTTTTTCAAGTCCCAGATGTTATCGAAATAACGATAAGTTTACACAGTATTTGCTAGTTGGTTTTGGACATTTAACTTTGCAGAAGAAAATTCTTACCGTAGGAAAAATGGCTTCTGGTGAAGAAAAAATTTACACTTTTTCCCATTCTAAAACACTTGTTAAGTGTTTTCAACTATTAAATAATTGACAACATTCGCGTTTTTCGCTGTAGATTTTGGTAGCACGTTTTTTCTCGTGCCCAAATTACTATTGTAGTAATTAATTCGCTGTTAATCCTTACGTATCCAAATATCTGTTGAAATGACGAAGATTTTACGAATCTTTATTTCAATCACTTTTGTGATTCTCTGCGGTGATTGTCGCCAATCTGTTGTGTCGTTGAATAACAGTGAAAATAAAAACAATCAAGTGGAGGTTCGGTTAAGTAACAAGTGCATTTACAATAATGTACAAATACAGAAAAGCTAGTATATCTGCTGGACACTCTGCTAGCAGTTGAAGTGCAGTCGCATCTCCCTCGCCGGTGCTGTAATTACTAGCGCTATTTATAGTGCTAATCGGTGTAAGTTCCTCTGTTCAAGGAAGGCCGGTAAAATAGGCACCCCCACACACACACACACACATATATATATATATATATATATATATATATATATATATGTATATATATATATATATATATATATATATATATATATATATATGTGTGTGTGTGTGTGTGTGCGTGTGTGTGTTTGTGCGCGTGTTTGTGTGTAACACGTATTTGTGTATGCAGTAATTTACAAGGAAAAACTCAAATTTCGTAAAAAAATAATGATTGTCGTTTGTGTCGTTATAAATTTTATTGTGCGTTTTTTTATTGTTTCATAGTTAATTTCTTTCGTCTGTTTGCATACTGTTGAATACAGTGATTAAGAAAATAATAAAAATAAAATGGAACAACAACTCTTTTCACGTGTCGTTCAGGGATTAGCTGCGAAGTTAAGAAATGCGGTACAAGGAGTTTGGAAAGTTCCACGGGGTGAATCCGTTCTAAAGAATATAAAACCTTTATAACATAGAAAGGACAGAGGATATAAGGTGTTGCTAGAAAATATAGAAAAGTATTTTAGAATAGTTGGGGATTCGGATTAAGATAGCACTTTTGACAATTAGGGGCTCGGTCAAGCTATTCGTAAATGAATAAAGTTAGAATTGAAACGGTCCTTAGAAGACTATTAGGAGATGGTCGCAAATTTCAACAAATGGTAGTAGAATTAGTGAATACGAAGCAGGGTAGAGAAAGAAGGAATTCAAGACTATATGCAGAGAATAATGACTAACAGAAGGGGTATATAGTGCGATAAATGCAGGTAATGCATTAATAAAAAAAAAAAAATTCTAAAATTTTTCATTGAAGGCCTTAGAGATAAGGAGTGAAAAATGACTGTAATAAGGGATGAACCGCCAGATCTTCAAGAAGCTTTTCAGAAAAGCTTAGAAGAAGTGAGATGGAAGATTCGGCTTGGCACAAGCCATTAATATGAAGATTAACCCATGGATATTTGTCATACTAGACGGCGAATTAAAGTTGAAGCCATGCGTCCAGCCAGTTCCCCCCCCCCCCCAAAACAGCGACTGACGGAAAGGAGGGAACCGAGTAGAAGACCGGTATATAAAACTAAGGAAACAGGAAGAGGTAGGTAGGCCATTTTTTGTTGGTTGTTTGTTTTTGTTTTACGGCATATCAACCCTTTTCTGTTTATTTAATGACGAATTCAGTTATTTTGATGAAAATTCTTTTAATAGAATATATATAATTTTTCAAGTCGGTTTCTATTTAACCCATAGTTGGGACCCAAACAGGTACTACCACTCCGGGTCAGAGTTGACCTAGGATCAATGGCAATTAAAGGGTGGCTCCACACTACCCAAGGTCCGCAAGCTGGGGCCTCATTATCGGATATAGTTAAAGGACATATCCAGGACCAGTAGGCAGGTCATAAGGTGTTTGTATTTAAAAAGGGTCACATGTGGAGAAACTCTAAGTGACGTATACAGGGAAATGGAGGCGCCTCATTCGTACGGCGCCCGACGAACGGAAAAAGAAATTACCGACGCACCTAATCGGTAACATGGAAGCAACAAATTTCATTACAATTAGGTTTGAAGGAAAACATATCGAGCTATAGTTGATACGGGAGCAGAGGTTTCAGTAATAAAAAGTAGTGTTTTTAATGCACCGAGAGAGGAAGTTAGAAAAAAGTAGTGAATTTAAGAACAGAAAATAGGTAGCCATTACATGCGGAAGTTATCACCCGAGAAAGAATAGGAATAGGAAGCCACACAGCAAGAATTCTTTGCTGCGGAAGATCTCACAAGAAGTGCAATAATAGGCCGTCGGGTTAGGATTAGGAAAAATGGAATGAGAATATACTTTGATTTAGGTACAATAAGATAAAGAAATGAATATATACTGTTAGAGGAAGATGCTCATATTTCATCAATATTGAAAATAGCCAGAAAATAACGTTAACACCCCAACATATACACACATGCAATGCTCGTGGGGTTTTTAGTAAAGGTCAGGGATGGGAATATAAGATAGAGCAAATACACAGCGGATTTGTTAGTAATCTTAGTGGAATTTCAGTGGCTAATGTGGTGGTAAAAATGAACAAGACTGGTAGGTAATTAGCATGTCAGATAAACACAATAATATGACTGGTACGTAATTACCATGTCAGGTAAACACAATAATATGACTGATACGTAATTAGCATGTCAGATAAACACAATAATATGACTGGTACGTAATTACCATGTCAGATAAACACAATAATATGATCTCCGATTAAAACTTGAAGAAATAAAGGCAGCTGAAGAATTCAAGATTGATTGCTAAAGCGGAATAAAGATTTGTTCAGGAGGATAAGGACTTGGTCAGTACCGATACAGTAAATATTCGTATTGATACAGAAATGCATATGGACGCATGAGCCCATACTTAAATACGTAAATGCCCTCATCGAACACCGCTAAAGCAAAAGAAAATGATAGATTCAGCAGTAGATGAAATTATGCGAGAAGGAGTAATTGAAAGATCGAACAGCCTGTGGAGTTTCCCTATAGTGTTAATAGAAAAGAAAGATAATATTTAAATTTTTGTAGACATTAGAGCATTGAATAAAGTCACAAAGCAGTATGTCTGCGTATGATCAATTATTGACGATATATAGGCTTTTCTTTAGTCAGCAAAATACTTCTCGAAATTAGATTAAAAATCAGGTTACTAGCAGGTTAAAAAGAATAAGAACGATAAAGAGAAAATAGCGTTAACTGGGTTTTATTTAACTTTAACGGTCTTCCAGGAAGTAATGTCCATAGTTTAACAGGGACTAGAAGAGTTTGCGTTACTGTATTTGGACGACATTCAATATTTTCCAATACGTTTTCTTTAAAACACATAGATAAGGCATTAGCTAGTTTGCATAAACAGAATCTCAGGTTAAAAGACACGATTTGTGAGTTCTTCTAAAAATAATACAATATTTGGGTTGATAGTTTGCGAGAAGAGTTTACAACCAGACCTGAACAAAGTCAAATCAATAAAATCGATTTCGACTCCAACCACTGTGAGACAAGTAAGGGCTGACATCGGTATGACGTCATACTATCCGAGATTTATTTTTTAAAAATCTGGTATCGCCAGCCCTTAGTCCGGTTGACAAGGAAGTATGCGCGTTTTCAATGGGACGACGCATTCCAGCCTGCTTTGATAGAAAAGGAAGCATATTAGATACACTATAACCTTAATAAATTAAACCGCTACTTGTATTGTGCAACGTTCCCCATCTATACAGGTCATAAGCCCCTAGAATATTTGTTGAACTCATTGATGCAGATTAGGAAAATACAGACGTGAGCCGATCGGAAAGTCGGTCCATGGAAAATTATCATCTCAGCCACATAAAAAGACACACAGCGAGAAGAGTTGAAGATGACACAACAACGACACGAGAGGGGTGCTAGTAACACAGTCTTTTACACACCACCTACCAACTCTGTCACAGAGCCATCAGATTTGTAAATCTCTCATCAAAAGTATGTGTACAGAATTAAGACAACGATACATTTTATAAGGATGTTTTCTATTCCATTGACTATTGTTTAAGCAAAGGAAATGACAAAAAATGTATTTTCGAATTTAAATAAACTTAAGCAAAATTGACTACTGGATGATGATGATCATCATCATCTGAATAAAATGTAACACCCCAAAGGGCAGTATCTGTTCTCAGCATACTAGCGACGTCCTCATTTGTATGATTCATAGTATTTTTGGCTACGATCAAGATGTAGTCTCTATTCTCAGCGACCTAATTACTTTTGTGGCTTGTTGAATCTTTGCTAATAAATCTTGCGACTCCACTAATTTTTCTGGGCCAAAATAACGGGAGTTTCAAGAAGTCTAACCTGACAATTCTTCAGGGTGATTAAACCCGAAAAGATCTATGTAGTCTAATAACCATACATTATCGCTAAACTACAGGGTGGTCGCTAGAAAAGGTGGACATTTGTCAACCAACGATTTATTTTTACAAAGAATAATTTCTACAAAGTTTTTCAAAGACAAGTGTTATATTATACCCAAAGATACTAAAAAGGTCGTCCGTGTACTTCACTGCAGCGTCAAACAACGATTTATATTTACAACACTCAAAAGATAGCAATCACGCATTTTATTCATAATCTAAACTGACCTTCAAATTTCCCGCTTTTTCAAGCGACCATCCTGTATCATATACCCTTATAACATTTTACGCGGACACATGAATAATTATATAATAATAAAGTAAAGTAAATATCACTACATAAACTGAGAAGTAATATTATAACCACTGAGTGTATACTAGCAAAAGTACCCGTCGTTGACTGGGTTCAATAACAGCCTACAGAAAATGGACTCTGATTTATGAAAGTATGATAGTTTATGAAAAGGAAGGGTTGTAATGAGATAGCTTCGAATTTGAGGGTATCAAAACCAAAGCACAATATGATGAAAGTAAAAATAAAATAGATAAATCCCATAATGTATTATACCTGTTCACACTATTTATGTGTGTATATGTATTTATATATATATATGTGCGTTTGTGTATGTGTAGTATATATAGTATATATATATATTTACTAAACTATAGAAAGCAAAAAAAGTCAATAAGTTAAGCAGAGTTATCTCCCTCATACTATAATGCACCTGGCGTTTACTGGGTACTATATAATTTAAAATAAATAAATAAATCTTTATATACGTAAATAGGAAAGAATATTATAGCCACAAAATAAAACAAATAAAAATACATGAAAATAAGCCCAATTACCCACCTTACACAGGAATACAAATATAAAAAACCCTCAAAACAAAAGAACACAAAATAAAAACATCAACAAAAACAAAAAATTATATATATATTTATAACAAACTAGTATAAAAAATATATATCTATATCAATAATAATAATATAATAATATTAATAATAATAATAATAATAATAATAATAATAATAATAATAATAAAAAGAGATAAAATAAGATCTAACAAAGTTATCTCCCCCCTCCCTCGCACAATAGGTCACGTGAATTTTTACTGCGATACTATCATTGTAAAGAATGAAAAAAAAAAAAACTTAGCCGCATAATAATAATAATAATAATAATAATAATAATAATAATAATAACAAGTTATACAATATTATATAAAGCCAATGTTTATTACAAAAAAAAAAAATAAATAAGTAAATAAAACAAAATTACCCCCTGCTCATACAGTTAAACTAACCACGTCTTTCTGCGGTCCTATCCTCTTCTCTTCCGCCATCTTGAATATACTTTTGTTTTCTGTTTTTTTTTTAAAAGGGGAGGTACCTTTCTTCCGAAATTAATCAAAGTTCCATACGACCAACGAACTTTATATACACTGGACATACCAGCAACTTATTTATATATGTGTATGTGCGTATGTGCCTGTATATGGATGTGTAGAAATATACATATGCGTGTGTGTATGTATGCGTACTTGCGCGTGCATGAGCGTATGTATTAATCCTTAACTACCTTAACTCACTGTCAACTGAAATGAACAAGTCAACTTAAAGCGACTACGAAAATCTGAACTGGAACCTTGTACTTGTCAAACACATGACACCTAAAAAACCCTTTCTCTCTGTCGGTCTCTCCCTCTCTTTCTGTGTGTCTCTCCCTTTCTCTCTCTCTCTCTCTCTCAGCTACTTCATATACATCGCTGAACAAGCAAAAACAGTCAGAATTTACAACCTAAAATTAAAACTCCTCCTACTCCTACCCTTACTCCCTCTCTTTTATCTTTACCATCCTTTCTCCACCTACATATCTCCACCCACGCCTACCCGAATCTGCTACTCCCCCATACACAATGCAATCTAATATATTTTAACCTTCAATACTGAAACTTTGTCGACACCCGTCTCCCTCCCCCTTATTATCTCGTACCCATTCTTTTTTTCTTTCTTTCTCGTACTTCTTCTAAAACTCTTCTTCCAAATACTAACAACCATTTCTGGAAGGTCTGACGAGGCTGTTGGATCGTAAACATGGTCCAACATCCGAAACATATGTAACCAAACAGATAAAACGGTAATAAAAAAAACATATATATATATATATATATATATATATATATATATATATATATATACTATTGAAATAATATTTTCATAGTTTGTATTTTTACATTTAAATATATTTATATTTATAACGCAAAATTTATTTATATGGCTCGATAGTACAGTACCAGCGGTATAAACACTTTTACAATATAACTCTTAACTGGGAAGACACACTAATTTTTTTAGCTCATCTAAAATGTTAGTTTTCTTAACTATTCAAGCATACAGTTGTTTTGACCGTTTACTGATATTCTCTATATATTTCTCTGCACACACGCACACATAGATATAAATAATAAAAGTGAAAATCGAATAATGTACGTAAACGATTTTTAATCTCATCCAAAGTAAAGGTGATAGAGCAAACAGAAACGTCAAACCAGTCTCATCCGTTGAACTGTGCTGTATATTTTTAAAAGTCACAATTTGAACGCTTGTGGCGCACTTTTGTTACTCCGCTACAAACTGACGTCTCACAAGGCAACCTCGATTGACATAAAATCGTTATATATTTTACAAAAGGAAAAAATAAAATTCGTAACCTATCGAGCCAGTCTAACTACTTTTAGATTTTCCATAATAATTCAAAGGTATTTTTATTTGGTGTGTTCATTTTTAGTGTCCGCTTTGTTTTGAAAAACTTATTTTATTTGACAAAAGTAGACACGTCGTCTTTTAAAATAAAAGCTCCAAGAATGGGTATGTTTGCTGATAATACCACGCTCTATAACAGGCACGAGAGGAGAATGAATGAACACATATCTAAGACAATGTCAGAAAGACTAGACGAAGATCTCTTATCCGTAGTGGAATGGAGACAAAAATGGAAGGTAACATTCAATACTACCAACAATACTTTCCTTTAATAATTACAAGAAACTTCTGGACCACCGATAGCTATGACTAATGATACATTACATGAAAGGACTTTGTTCAAAATACTCGCCTTGGCGTTCACAGGAAAGATTAGTTTGGAACAGATACATCGATGGCATTGTCGCCGCTGCTGCGAAAAATGTGGGGTCTCTTTATCGTGCCAGAAAGTTACTTACGCCTAAATGTATCCAGTACCTCTACAAGGCAACCATTCGACTATGTATGCAGTATTATTGTCACATTTGGGCTAGTGCACCTGCTACTAGTCTCTCACTTCAAAGTAGAGTCGCAAACATTATTGGTCTTGGACTGTAAGCTAGGCTTCAGCCTCTGTCCCATCGACGAAATGTTGCATCCTTCTGCCTGTTTTACAAGTATTTTACTGGTAGATTTTCCAATGATCCCCGCCAAACCTGGCAGGCAGAAAAGTCTCAACACTTACACATATGCTGAAATCACTTCTATTCTAAGAGTTTCTTTCTCAGAACTGCTAGACTTTGGAATTAACTTCTGGGTTTCTCTTCTCCAAGTGTACTGATGTGTAGAAGCTCAAGTGTAATGTTAACAGTCATCTTGCTGTTAAACTCCCTAAATAGTATACCTGCAATTATTGCAAATATGTCCCAGAAAGTAGCTAACGACATTAAAGTGGCACTACCTTGTTTGGGTGAATATATATATATATATATATATATATATATATATATATATTTATATTTCAAGTCTAGTTGAGTTGGTGTGTTACGTAAGGGCACCTGATCTTCGAAAACTTCAGCTCGTGTTGTCTGTTACTTCTAGAGGTAGTCACATTGAATCTGGTATGCTGAAAACGAATAACCAAACTCACGCAGGCAAGAAAGACAACATACGCTTGAATTCTATTCTAATTTCACAAACTATATAACAGACTTTGTACAAATACATAGTTCAGATCGTACTAAGTTTTTAAACGTCTCAAATCTCTCTTCTCTTCGGAGATAGCATTTAAACGGGTCGGAGGAGGGGCGTGTTCCTCACGTCCTCAGGGAACGGCGAGCCCACACAATCTTAGAACCAAACGGGAATCTTCTTAATCTTCGAGTGGGTTAGCATTATATAGTGGGGGGGGGTGTCAAAATGGAAAGTCTTCTAAGCCACGCATTTGCGGAAAACCCCAGATTGTGGATGTGCAATTCAGCCATGTCGCTAGCTTGCAATCTGGGATCAAAATAAACATTTAATTCTCATGACCTCAGGGGTACAAACCCCGCCATTCAGACAGCTATAGTCTGAAGGATCCCTAGGTCGACAAGTACAGTCGATTATTCAAACATTCTCACATTTCCCGTTGTCTACCTCTCAAACAATAATATATCTCCGATTTTCAAACAATAAAGCAAAATATATCTATATATTTCAACTCAAGTATTGGTATATCTGCCGTTAACCAGGATCTATTAAAGCTATCTTAGCATAGTTATCCGGTTCTCCTAGGCCCCTGGTAAGTCTGATCCCCCCGAATGGGAAGCAAAACGTTCCCTTCGGTCAATCAAGTCACATTCGCCCCCCTCCCCTTAGACTCCGTTGCTTCAACAGAACCAATGGAGGCTAATTCCTCAATACACCGCCCTATCTCTTCCACAGCTCGTCCTCCGATCTTTTTTCACACCTTCCTCTTTCCATCTTTGGTTTACCCGTCTAGAAAAAGATAACATACATAGTCTAATAACCACCCTTAAATCAGGGTTTCCCCCTTTTCCATTCAAAAGTTCATAAGAAAGTCAGTCCAAACGTTCCTAGGTTCATAAAAAATTGTATGTCAGGTAATCAAGTTTCCTTTTTTTCACATGCAAGTTTTTTTGTTTGTGCTTGTGTTTTTCCCCCTTTTTCTTTTTTCTCAATTCACATTAATAATTCAAATATAATCACCATTTATAAATATCACTCAATAAAATGCAAAAAGTTCACTAATTGGTTTATAAGTGTTACTTCCCTTGTTTAAACAGTTCTGCCCCCTGTTTGTTTTCCACGAAGGAAAAATACTCGATTTTTTTCCAAGGGGTTTTATAAGAGTTATTCCCCTTTTTACCATTTTTTTTTCGAAATTCAATCATAGTTCAAATTTTAGTTTTCTCAGAGTTTCGGTCATAATTCTGAAGATTTATTTTTTCACTTCGTTGCTATTAATAGCACAGTCTCATAGTATGCAGCCCTAATCCGGGTACTCAAAGGACTCGCTTTTTATTAGGCTAAGGGAATCTTTCTCACCTTAAGCAGCCGTAGTTGAAATTTCACCTTTTAATTCACAATTCAAATCTCCTTTGTAAAAAATTATTTCAACTGAGGACTTCTTCTCACCTCAATAGACGGTAATTCAAGCTATCGTTGGGATTTTCTTTCGACGGTTCTCAGCTCAGCGCCCTGGAATAATTTTGATAAAAGAGAAAAAAAAAATTCCATACACCATACAACCACCAGCAGCGACACACATTACTACGTGTTATATATATATATATATATATATATATATATATATATATATATATAATTCATATTACACCTATTTCTCCATCCCATTCCCGTACACTACACCTATTAATGACTACAGGGCCTATGCAGGGGGGAGGCATTGTCATTGGTATCAGGCCACTCCGGGCCGGATCCAAAACCGAGGGCCACCCGACAATCATTACAACGGCACATGCCCCCTCCCCGCCGTCAGCCCCTATTTCTTTTTTTTGTTTTTAAATGCGGCCTTTATGTTATGTTGTGAGTGTTATTTTAGAAGTACCAAATATGAGAGTATGTTACATTGTTCTTATTTAGATGACGACTTACATATTTGTTGTTGTTCATGTTGTAAGAGTTTTAGTATGTTAACGAGACAGTCTTAGGAGTGTTCATGTGTTGAGTGTTCATATGTCTTAAGATGTTCATGCTTATGGAGATAGCATATTGGAGAAATAAACAGGTTAAATATAAATATAGAGACAATTCTCTCTCTCTATATATAGATAATAGACAGTGTACATGTTACTACAAGTGCGCCTAGCATGTAATTCAATGAGAGGCGATTTATGAATATCTTGATAGATTGACCGAGAGTGCGTTTGACATTTACGTTTTGACAGTTGTACATTTTTATAAACACAAAGTTCATATTAATACAATTTCACTTTACCTTTGTTTTGGTGATGATGATTTTCACAAAGTTCTTATAATATAAATGGACAATACCTTTTCTGTTGAATAACAACACGAAGACGCAGATACAAAACCACATGATGAGACGTTTATTTCTTCTTCGACCGGTCAGACATGATTTTGTATTTTAGGGATTCAAAGTTGTTACATGGTTATCTTTAAACACTCTGACTTCCAGAGGGAGCCTCGACTCTAACGGAGAATGGGTCTGATCTCCTCTGCTTCTCTGATCTGACTGATCTGATTCCCCCTAACTAACTTCGAACTCTTTCCTAACTTACGTGTTTCCAACATGCGCGATTTGCACGTTTTGAAACCATTTCTGACGACCAGGAAATGCCCCATTATCTTTATTGTTTTACAAAGGAATTTAACCTACTTATCTAATACTATAACTCATATTTATTATGCATTCTTTCTAAGAATGTGAATAGTTTCCAGCCAAATTTGTATTTATTAAATATTTTAACAGAATCAACAATTTACTGGACATTCTATTTATTATAACATTATATGTTTATTTTAACTTATGATTGGAATTCTCAATTCCAAGTCTTGCTTCGCAAGTTCGAATCATTGACTATCCTATTTCATATTTGCATTTAACTAATTCCGTATTTTTTACTTACATGAAAAGGGGACAGCACTTATCATGTAACAATGCTATTCCTTCCCAAAAGTCCATTAATCGCCGCAATTGATGTCTTTTATTATTCTCAACTGAACTCCCACTAAATCTGTTCAGTTTGATGTGCATAAAATCCTTTCAGACTGAGGTAAACAAAAGATATTTTTTTCAAAAATTAATTCAACCCTCAAAATTTAATATTTTTATTTATTCTCGTTTAAAACATAAAAACACAACTCTCAAAAACTAATTCTCAACAACAACAATGAATTCACTGCATGAAATACAGATTAATTCAGCTAAAATATTTCAGCCAATTCATGAAATGACTAAAATAATATTCATCCCCCTTTTTTCTTTAAAATTTTTTTTCTCTTTCAAACCTTTCTTCAACTAACGTCTGTCCCATTTCATATGAAAAATTCTTTCCCGATTGAGGAGGAAGGGAAGAGAAAAGAAAGAAAACAAACCCAAATAGTTAATGTTTAAAAAAAAAATCAATTCAATTTTTTAATTAATGTCTACCAAGTCTGTTCGGATACTACTCTCATTCTTTTTCAATCTCTTTCGTTCAATTATTAGTAGATCTATCCATTTCCTCTCTCTTTTCACTTAGATTGACTCATCTAAACATGGCAAGCGTAATTTCCAAATAAAAAATGATTGTTTCATACCCCCCCCCAAAAAAAACGTCAATCTAACTCATAATTCAAAATAAGATGTTTCGCTTCACTGGGGCATTACACGAGTTATTTTAGGGGTCCATCGTCTCCTTTTCGTTATCTCTCCTTCTGGCCGCCGTCTCCTCAATCTGTCTTTTAAGGGCGTTTTCTTGGTCTCTCTCGTTCGCGGTGTCAACCGTTTTTTCAATACGGATAGAGGAATTTGGTCTTCTTCCTCCCAGGTCTCACTCGCGCCCTCCGACAGGATTTCACTGTCCGCATATGTCCCCTCTCCAGGATCATCTCCAATGCCGACGCCTTCTGTAGTTCTCGGTTCGGAAATCCGCCCATATTGGCGCCAATTTCTGGCCGCTTGCAATTCCCGGGGGGCTGGGATCGCTGTTTTATTATCCCGATTTCTCAGCGTTCTCATAACATCTACGTCGAGTTGAACGGACACCCCCTCTTCATCGGAGGTTTCCATTTCCTGGGGTTCAACTAAGGTAGCTTTACATGGGCGTCTCCGTGATTTTCGCGGGACGAGATTTAGATCTTATTCCAATTCTGCCAACTTCAGATCATTGGCGTGTACCCTTTTTATTTCCCCACCAACCTGGACCCAGATTATAAATGAAAGAAGGCCAGTCAGCTTCCCCTCTCGAGTTTGTACCATATAATACACAGGGTCTCCTACCTTGAATTCCACTTCTCTTCTACCTTTGTTGTCTCGAGCGTTCAGTTTCTTCTGTGCTCGTTTAATACGGTTCCTTGCCTGGACAAACTTCTTATGTTGCTATTATTTGGTGATGACCCTCCTACAAATATTTCCTACGCGGCCCCAAAAGATTATCAATAGGGAGCACTATATCCGTTCCAAACACCAATTCAAAGGGTGAAAATTTCGATGTTTCATTCATCTTGAGCCTTACCGCTGCTAAGACTTGTGTGAGTAACCGACCCCACTCCACCGGATTACCAGTGACAAGCTTACCCAGGATATCCACCAACGTCTTATGGAATCGCTCAACCTTGGAGTTACTCTGGGGGGTAATAACGGGAGGTCACCACATGCTGGACACCAAGGTCGTCGAGCACCTGCTTCATAATCATGTTCTCATTCTCTGCGCCATTGTCGGTAACTAATTGCTTGGGAGACTCATACCTCGGATAAATCTCACTTAGGATTACTCCGCCCACCGACTGGGCGGTTTTATCTGGCACTTCGTAAGCCTCTGGCCAGTTAGTGAGCCAGTTCACTATGCTCACGATATATTGATTACCACACTCTGTCAAAGGATAGGGTCGGAGATGTCCAAACTCACTTTCTGGAAGTGATACTGCTTAACATCTGTTTCCGCCAGTGGAGCAAGCGGGTAGTATCTACTGTGAGTCTGACATGTTACGCATTTATTTACCCATTCTACAACCTCCCTGACCAGTCCCGGCCAATAATAATTTCTAAATATAAACTGATACGTCTTTTCGATTCCCAAGTGTCCCGCCTTTCCATGGGCATGATCCAGTACTTCTTTCCAGGGTCGGGCTGGTACCACAATCTTTAATCCCATTTCTCCGTCTCGACCAGTAATATAATACAGCCTGTCGTGGTGGAGGGTGTATTTTAGGTTCGTCCCTCTTTTACCCAAGCTCTTAACCCTGCTAATTCCTTATCTTCTTGACCTGCTTTGATTATTTCGACCCAATGTGGGTCGACTATAGGCTCAGCTTCAGTTACATCTGTCTCAGTCCAGTTCGGTCTTTCCTTTATGGTGTGGAAATTAATCACTGCCACCTGGAAAGCCCTATCATACACTCCCGGTTCCAATCGGATGGCTTAGGAATCCGGGACAGGCGATCCAGGTATTATCAATTCGGCACTGATAGTAGGAAAACTTGAGTGCCTACTGCTGGATTTTCTTGTTCGTCCAATCTGCCTCAAATAAATATTTCAAAGGTTTGGTCCGTTTTTACCACAAATTCAGCCTCACCCAGATAATAATTTAGCTTTTGTACCGCATATACAATCGCAAAAAACTTCCTTTTCAATCACTGGCCACCTTGTTGGGTTTCAGATAAATTATGTGACAGGAAATATATCGGAATTTCCTCTGGTATGCCAAGCACGGGGCCTTCTTCTCACGGGCACGGTTGGGTCAGATCCGCCCCTAAATATGTGTCACTCGCTTCTGTATATATAACCACCGGCTTACCTTTGATCCGGATACGCCAACAACGGTATAGCAGTCAACTGTCTTTCAGGACGTCAAAACCCTCTGACATACTGGGATCTATTTATAACGGGTATGCTTTTTTGTTAACGCTATAATCGGAGCGGCCAGTTGGCTAAATGCAGGTATAAATCGGCGATAATAGCTGATCATTCCAATGAACGCTCGGACTTGGCGCACGGTTTTCGGCTCAGGTAGAGACTTGATAACCTCCACCTTGTCTATGTCCGGTCTTATTCCAGCCTAATCAATCACAAACCCCAAATACTTAAGAAACTGACATTTGGGCAACTTTATTTTAAGTTGGTGTTGACGCAATCTATTAAATACCTCCGTCAAATGTGCAAAGTGCTCCTCAGGCGTTCGTGAGAAGATTAAAATGTCGTCAAAGTATGCCTACGCAAACCCCTCCAACCCCTGTAAAACTATCGCCATCAATTGTGAAAAGACCCCTGGTGCATTACAGAAGCCAAACGGCATTACTCTGAAGTTAAATAGTCCTGCATGGCATGCAAACACCCTTTCTATTGATCCTCCCCATCGAGGGTTACCTGCCAGTAACCTGATCTAAGTCTAGGATGGTAAAGTATCTTGTTTTACCAAACAAAACCAGTATGTAATCTTTTAGGGACAGAGGCACCACTAAGGGTTTGGTAATGGCATTCAGCTTTAGGAAATCCACACAAAATCTGTGTTCCCCGTCTTTCTTTTCCACGATCACCACGGGGAAAATCGACGGTGAGGTGGAGTGTTCAATTATCCCCGCTTCCAACATTTTCTTTATTACATTTTCACCCCAAGGCACATTGAGATTTGGTGTAGGGAGCTACTATCAAGGGCAACAACTACTGGGTTACTATGTGGGGATTTGGGCAGCAAGATGTCTGTTCACGTTACACTTGAACTTCTGCACGTCAGTACAGTTGGGGAAGCAGGGACCTGAAATGGAATTCCAAAATCTAGCGGTTCTAGGGAAGAAACTACTGGAGTAGAAATATCTTTTACATCTAAGGATCTCTACTGTGTGGGGGTGGGATTTAGCAGCCTGTCGGGTTTGTCGAGGGTGTTTTCGTCGTGGGGGCACAAGTGCTTGTAGTTCGTCAGAGAATTCTCCATTAAAATACTTGTAGAACAGGTAGAGGGATGCAACATTTCGTCGATGGGACAGAGGCTGAAGCTTAGATACCAGTTCAGGGCCTATCAGATTGGCGACTCTCTTTTGAACCTTGTCTAGGAGCGAGAGACTAGTAGCAGATGCGCCAGCCCAAATGTGATAGCAATACTCAATATATGGGCGAATGGTGGTCTTATAGAGGTATAAAATAATTTCGGGTGTTAGTAGTTTTCTAGCACGGTAGAGCCTACCTTCCTTGCAGCGGCCCTGGCAACGCTTTCAATGTAATTGTTCCAACTCATGTTTCCTGTGAACGTTAGGTCAAGGAGTTTGAAAGATGTAGTCTCAGATAAAGAGTCGTTGGCCATTGCTATTGGTGGTAGAGAAAGTTTCTTGTAATTATTGAAGGAAACTAGTTTAGTCTTGGCCACATTGAACGTGACCATCCATTTTTGTCCTCATTTCACTACAGATCGGCGGTCATCCTCTAGTGTTTTTGCAATTTCTTTAGATATGTGTTCATTTGTTTTCCTGTCGTGCCTATTATAGAGTGTGGTGTCATCAGCATATATACTCATCTCAGAGACACCGCATCCTCTACAATTTTCCTTTCATGAAGCGGGGTTCGGTAGGGTTTCAACCTCACAGGTGGGTGATATCTCATATCAATTTTCATCGTTACACTATCTGGAAGCGATAATATCGCAATTATGTTCCAGCAGTTTTATTACCTCCCTTTGATACTCAGGCGGTGCTATCACTTCCTCTGTCTTTATTCTGAATGATTCTCTCCAATTTCGCGTCTCCTCTCTATCCAAGATCCCTATTCTTCGAACTCTCTGAACCGGGTGGGCTATTCTCACCGTGGTTCCGCGTTTAACCCGTGCCGTCTTACAGGACTTATTTGTTAACAGCACCGGCAAGCTTCCAAGTTCACTCACTATAGCATCATTGATCGTCACTTCGACATCCCCGTCTCCCTCTTCTACTAGGGAGATTACCTGGTACCCATCAAGGCTTCCCTTTCTTTGTCCTTGGATCTTTCCCTTTGTGAACACTATTGTTCGGGGGCTGGGGGATTTCCGTCTACTCTGAGGTCACCACTAGAAGGTTCTTTAGCTGCCTTCGGCCACTCAGGGGGATACATTTCCCCTTCAACCACAGGGTCGGTGGATCAAAGGTGACCGCTGCTCCCATTTTTTCTAGTCAATCATATCACAATATTATTTCCTCACACAAATCGGGTGCCAAATAAGCCTGTAATTGCCTCGTTATCCCCTCTACCTCGTAGGGGAGCTTGGTTAGTCCTTCCAGGCGTAGTCGGCCCTGGTCCGCCTGTGTCAATTCCATGTCAACCGTACACAAACGTCCTGGGCCGGCCATCTTCCGATAAGTACTGGACTTAATCAGTGTCACCGAGACCCCCGTTTCGATCAGGGCTGCAACCTTCACGCCCCCACTACCATCTTCATTTAATATCTCGACTCTCTTTCAAGATACAGCGAACTTCTACTCGCTTTGACCTTTTTCTTTCTCCTGGATAAACCTTTGGCAGCGGTTTCTCTCTCTGCTTCTGCATCAAGGAGTCTCTCCTTTTTCGGGAGCATTCCCTTCGCGTATGGCTTGGCTCCCGACATCGCCAGCATTCCCTTTTCGTGCAGCCTCGCGCCATATGACCGAACTGAACACACGTCCAGCAACTGAGGCGCCCCTCGCACCTCGACTGGCCTCGCTTCCTGGTCTGTAAGTGTCATCAGCTCTTAACCTTGCTGGTCTCTTCCCTAAGCCGCTCTCGAGCAGGCGGGAAGCGATCTCCACTCTGACCGCCTGACCTACTAGTCTTTTGTCTGGTGGGTTTATTTTTTCTTCTTTCTAACCTACGGTCTGCTGCGTCCGTATATCGACCAGCCATATGGCTAAAATGACCCCGTCTCTCATAGATCGAGTTACTCTCTACCCACTTTCTTTCCCATCTATAGGCCAAGCAAGACATTCCTCTTCTTCTCTTAGAGGGCATAGGGGCTCCTTAGCATTCCAACGTTCTCTGATATCCGTTGGGGCACCCGTATCATCTTCCTGTTACCGGGGATAACGAATTCGTGTCCATACCGGCTCCCTACTCCGAACCTATTCGACAGCTTCTTGCAGTCCGGCCGGACCATACTTAATGACATCGGCTCGGACATCTCTATCTCTTAAAGCCTCTTCCAATATAGCAGCCATTAACGCCTGCACTGTTCCGTTTTTTCTCAGCTTCTCATCCGGGAAGGCCCTTCCAGCAAAACCGGATATCCACTCGCCAAGGCCAACTATGCTCTCTCCGGGTTGCTGTCGGATTTGAATCATCTTCCTCATTGCATCAAGGGGACTCCGCTCACCGGGTACTCCCCTTCTTAAGCTGCTTGCAATTGCTCCCATTTCAACGGGGGGGGTGATCGGTTATCTGCTGACTAATAAACCTCGACGCTGACCCTGTTGTGTCTTCGCATGCTAGTGAGATCACGACCATAAACTATCTTTTAGTTTCCAAAGAGCATGTATCCAATCATCTAGTTCACTCGGATCCCCTCTAAACTCGGGTAATTCTAACCTTCCCAAACAGAGCTGGAGAAACTTCTGTCGACTCCCGCCGTTCCCTGGTAAGTATTTCTGACCTATCACGCCCCATGACAAACTCGACTAGGGCTTCCGCCTCCTGTATGTCAGTAGCAGCCTTCCGTTCGCTATCTAAATTCTGATCGGTGTCAACTTCTCGTCGTACGAGCGATTCCCTCTTGACGTCATCAGTCGACATTCATCAATATTATTGATTATTTCTCTACGGCTAAATGATACTCAAAATAGTTAAATATACACAATATCAATTAACTCCAACAAGAGAAAAGAAAAAAATCACATCAACAAAAAAAGAAATAAAAACAAACATTTAATAATGTGTACAAACCACAAAGAGAGATCTCACAATTATAAGTTACGTTCACTTTTTCTATTTCCTTTCTTCCCCTCCTCAGCCTTGGACTCAATATAAGCAAAAATATAAGAATCGTCTAAGCGTCAACTTAATGATAATCGATTTGTTTGAGTATTTCAAACTTTCTCTTTTTGTCAAGCTTCTTACTAAAAAAAATACGTTTTTTTACACAGGCATCATCACATTATCAAGGCCAGGAGGCAACTCGAGAATAAGGGTTAAAGAATGTACAGTAGAAATTGGACAATATAGTAATCATTAGTAATGGAAATTCGGTACATTTTTTAACTTATATGGAACGGCTCATCAAGAACTTGTTTACGTCAGAAAAACGGAAGACAATTCCACAGACGTGCAGTTCTAAGAAATAAGCTTTGTTCATGGAATCTACGTTTAGGTTTAGGCACAGATAAAGAGTGGGGGGAATTATTGATAGTGTGTACAGCTAGACGAGTGTTTCTTGTGAAAGTTTGGCGAGGGGGGACAATAGACTGAAGCTCAGTCGAACACTTTCCATGAAAATAACGATACATAAGAGACAAACTCGGAACATCTCTTCTGTGAAATAGAGGTTGGAGGGAAGAGAAAAGGACATCTCTTACGAGGCTACAAAGTCTATTTTGAACTCTATCAAGGCAGGACGTCCTTTCTAGCAGCTCCTGTCCAGATGCGCCAACAGTATTCCATCCTTGGACGTATCTGGCTCTTATATAGATAGAGAATTGCATCATCAATGAGATATCTACTGGATCGATAGAAAGATCCCACTATTTTTCCAGCGGCCTTGGCAACATATTTGATGTACGTGTTCTATTTAAGATCAGGAGTAACGGTCAAGCCCAGAAGCTTGTCCAAACTTGAGGCCCCATTAAGACGAGAGCCATTCATTTCAATTGATGCCAGATGTGGATAATAATGTTGATGATGTAAAGAGAGGAGCTTGGTTTAAGATGCATTAAAAATAACCAGCCACTCATTCCCCATTGTACCACGTGCTCAAGATCAGAGGAGAGAAAATCGGAGCGAACTTAGTCGTTTACTGTCTTAGATGTGCTACCATAGATGGTAGTGTCATCAGCATAAATGTCTTTGGAAGATCATGAATGTAGATCAGGAAAAGAGTTGGACCCAGGATGGATCCCTGAAGGACTCCAGCATTAATACTGTGAGCTTCTGATTTTTGTTCCGCAACAACTACTCTTATGAACCTATCAGAAAAAATGATTTAATAATTGAGAAGATATTTCCAGCTATACCATAGCTAGAGATCTTGTGAAGTAAACCTTTATGCCATACCCTATCAAAGGCCTTAGATATGTCAAGAGCAATTGCCCTAGAAAGGTTGCCTCCATCGAGAGATTTGCTAATCATATGAGACATAACTGTAAGCACATCTGCTGTAGATCTAGCATAGCGGAAACCATATTGAGTGTCACTAAGAAGGTTATTTTTTGTTAAGATGGTTGATTACTTCTGTATTTAACACAGATCCCATCAACTTACTCAGGACGCACAGGAGACTTATTGGCCTGTACCGAGAGGGCGATGAGCGATCACCTGAATTCTTAAATACAGGGCATGCTGATGAGATTTTCCAGGGTGATGGGAAGCTATTCTCCTTAAGACAACGTTTAAACAGTTTTGTAAGTATTGGCGCTAGTTATGGTTTAAGTTTTTTGAGTACTATAATTGAAATACCGTCAGGGCCGGTTGCTTTACTGGAATCAAGGTTTTGGCAACATCACGTACAGATATAAGTATATCACATAGTGTGTTTTCTGATACAGGAGGAAATATTGGGGTTGGCGGCCTTGGTCGCAAAGGGTAGAATTAGCTGCAAAGTTCTTGGCAAAGAGTTTGGCTTTGTTTGATGCTGACGAGATTACCTCAGGTCCATTGATGATAGTTGGGAGACGCTGCTTTTCAGGATTCTGTTTGCTATTTGCCAAAACTGGTGGGAACCAAGCCACTGATCAGCTACTTTGGAATTGACAGACTGAGCATACAACTCTCTTGCGTTATTTATTACTTTCTTACAATGGTTGCTGGCAGTTCTGAAAGCGCCCTAGTTTCCATACATCTATTACGTTGGAAGCAGTGGGAAAAGTAATTTCTGTGCGCAATGGCAGCAGCACATTCTGGAGAGAACAATGGCTGGCTGTTAGTTTTTGCTGGAACTTTTTCGAGGGTATTAAACGGTCTATATCTACAATTAACCATTCCGTCAAGTGTGATACTATAGAGGACACATCCTTTTAAAACATGGAACGCAGAGGTAGATCCGATATAAATGTACGGAAGCTATCTTAATTGATACAACAGAGTAGTCGGAAGATCCAAGAGGAGACAGAACAGAAACTGAACATAGTTCAGGGCAAGTTGTGAGAAAAAGGTCTAGTAGACTCGCATACTGGCCGTCATTGTTGGGCACACGGGTGGGTTCGTGAACAATCTGAATGAGGTCATAAGAAATGGAGAAATTATGACAGAACCTCCCCTCATCATCGGTCTTGTTTGAGTGAATCAACCATTCCAAGTTGTGAACGTTGAAGTCTCCACATACGCAAGTGTTAGCTGAAGGATAAGCAGATAGGACTTGGTCAACTTTCTCAGATATGCGTTTAAAGATAGTAACTCCGCTGTGGTGGGGGCGATAGAGAGTAAATATAAATGCACTAGTGTGAGCTAGCGCAACCCGGAAGCACATATAGGGTAAGTCAGGATCTTCTCTGGAGATGTCCCTTCCACATGGAAAGCAATCTTTAATATAGGTACATATTCCATGCCCAAGGCGATCTTGGTGGCTAGATTTGGAAGTTGTTAGAGTATCGTTTGATTGCGAACTCTTCTAGGGAAATAGCCTGTCCAATGCCAGTTTCGCTTAAAAATAAATTCTGGTTTAGTCTTCTGTAATTGGGTTTCAACCTCTTGAAAGTTAGAAGGTAGACCCCTGATGTTGGAGGAGACATGGTAGTAGGGGTCTACGTTTGAAGTTGGATAACCGGGTTTAATCGTGTATTGTTTCTTGAAACTTGTCATGATGGAATTTTGGAATTTGTGGACTAGGTCGTCAGATTTGCTTGGAGCAAAACAGAGAGGGGAAACTAAGAGAGAAAAAGGAAAGAAGAATTTTTTTGTAGAACATGATAAGGTGAAGCCGTAACAATTACCCAGTAATATGGCATCGAGAGGCCCACCAGAAGCTACTGCATGGTCCAGAATCCATTCACCAAATGGCAATACAGCAGCCATAGTACTTTGCACCTGCTGATAGGACAACCTCCTTAGTGGTTAATCCAAAGTTCGTATCCCTGACTATCAGGCGGATAACGTCAGCCCATATAAAACGTTTACCTCCAGCACCCTTACTAGTGACATGGCTACAAGGGTAGACATAGAAACAGAAAAATTCCGCCATCTCTGCCAACTGTTCGCGCAAAATACTGCCAACTTAGAAAACAGCTTTTTCTTCTCCCTTTGTCAGAAAAATCACTGATTAAAAAATGAGGGCTGAGGGACAAATAAGGAGAAGTGAGAGTAACGGGAGCTGCTGATAACGCATCCACGATGCGTTTTCTACTCTCCATAAACGACAACTGTACGGTAAGGGTTTTCTTTCAGTTTAAACCTCCTGCGACGTCAACCTCCCTCTCTCCCTTATATTTACTGATATTACTGCTGCCTGGTCGTTTCACTACCTGCGACAGCGAGAAACAAAAACACAATTGTTACATTAACTTCACAGCTCTCTCTCTCTTTCTCTCTCTCTCTAACCCAATAATATGAATATTCGTGCTGATTATCAACCACACACACATAATTTCCTTTCTCTCTTTCTCTCTCTCTCTCTGTCTTGCTAATACGAGGCCAGACTTGCACGAATAACAAGCAGAGAAAAAAGTGTCGCCTACTGTGATTTCTTTGTTTTTTTTCTTCCCCTCTCTATCCTTTCGTCTTTCTCTTCTCCGCTGTTGTGGATCGTTGTGCGCTCTGGCAGTCAACGGAAGAGGGTAAATAGTTTGCCCTTCGATTTCTCTTTTCTCTTTCCCCTCCCTTTTCTTTAAAAGTCTTATTTTCTTTTCAATTTATCAGTGTTCTTTTCTTTTTTAATGCTTTTCTTTTTTGAAATGTCTCCGAGTTTTGTTTTTCTTTTCGAGCTTAATTTGTTTCTTTCCCTTTTTTCCAACCGTCTCCGTCTGTCTGTCTCTTTCTATTATTAAGTCTTTTTTCCTCCTGAGTTCTTCGTGGAAATACTCTTTTTTCCGTTTTTTTCCGTCGTAACAAAAAAAAAAAAAAACCCGAGAAACATTAATCTCACTATTTTTGGGTCGATATCCTGGTCACGGCACCAATTTGTTACACCCTCTCTGGTGAAGTTACGTAAGGCCCCCTGATCTTCGAAAACTTCAGCTCGTGTTGTCTAGTACTTCTTGAGGTAGTCACATTGAATCTGGTATGCTAAAAATGAATAACAAAACTTACGCAGGCAAGAAAGCCAACAGACGCTTGAATTTTATTCTAATTTCACAAACTATATAACAGTCTTTGTAAAAATATGTACACATTTGTACAGCTCGTAGTAAATTTTTAAATGCCTCAAATTTCTCTTCTATTCGGAGATAGCATTCAGACGGGTCGGAGGAGGAGCGTGTTCGTCACATCTTCAGGGAACGGCGAGTCTCCCCACAATCTGTGCTCCTTAGAACAAAACGGGAATCTGCTTAATCTTCGAGCAGGTTAACATTATATGGTGGGGGAGTGTCGGAGTGGAAAGTCTCCTAAGCCAATCAAATTACGCCACGACTTTGCGGAATGTCCCAGATTGTGGGTGTGCAATTCAGCCATGTCGCCAGCTTGCAATCTTGGATCAAAATCAACATTTAATTCCCATGACCTCAGGGGTACAAACCTCGTCAGTCAGACAGCCATAGTCTGAAGGATCCCCTAGGTCGACAAGTACAGTCGATTATTCTAACATTTTCATATTTCCTGTTGTCCATCTCTCAGACAATAATATATCTCCGATTTTCAAACAATAAAGCAAAATATATCTATATATTTCAACTCAAGTCTAGGAATATCCGCCGTTGCCCAGAATCTATTAAAGCTATCTTAGCATAGTTATCCGGTTCTCCTCGGCCATTGGGAAGTCTGATCCACCTGAATGGGGAGCAAAACGCACCCTTAGGTCAATCAGTTCACAGGTGGATTATTTATGATGTTTGTCTTATGGTCTTTAAGGAGGATAAAGGATTCATTAGTTTTTTATTTGCTAAGTTTACTACATATTTTTAATTTGGATGTTATTGTTTTGCTATCCCAGTTCAGCTTATTTATGAAGTCTGACTTGGATTTTCTATAATTTTTTGTGATATTCTGTTCAAGCAGTTTATGGTATTCTTGTTTGCATAGTTTATAAAAATGTATCTTATCTGCTTTAACAAGAATATGTTTGGAGTTGTTAAGTTTCTTTACAGTACTACCCAGCTTTCTCTCGAAGAGTTATTTTGGGTTTATGAAAGGTAATTTCCTTGACAGTAAGATTCAGCTCTCTTATGAAGTGATTTTTTGTTTCATGAAAAGTAATTTCTTTGATAATATTCATTAAATCCTTCTCGAATAAATCCAGTTGTTTTACACAGGGTGCAGTGTCGTTATCCCCAAAGCCGAAATAATCCATACTGTCATCCGCTTGGTCTTTATCAAATTTATGCAGAAAAAAGATTTACTTTCAATTTCATTCGTCTCAGTAATTCCTCTATCTTCACTGTAAGGACCTGAATGTGCAAAGATGAGGGTGCACTTATTGTTTTGCTTCGAATCTCTAACTCAACTATAATCACAGTTTTCGACGCTGATTAATGCAAAAGCGTGTAACACTATCTGTAGGGATAAAAATTGTTTATATTGATAGAAATAATATTGTTTTTGTAAAACTACTTTAAGAAAATTAAAGTTATTCCATCTTTGGAGAATAATGACTAAACTGTCAACTTCAGTGAAAAAATTATGCTGACTATTTTGAAGAGCTTAAAAATTTGTAACCTTTGACTGAGGGTACACCGACTAATAAGGAGGTAATTGGTAACCGGTTTTATCCGCCATTTTGTTATTGATTGGTTATCGGTTGATTAATTGAAACGCAACTTATTAATTTTTTTTTTACTTTCCTAAAAAATTTAAAAGAGTTCGTTAATTTCAACTGAGTCATTAGGTAGTTGTGATATATTAACATTTTAACTGACAATTTAACTTGAAACTTATTAATCTCTAGCCATTATTAGTGTTGTCTCTACAAAGTGATGTTGTTAATACTTAAATGAGCAAAATTAAAAATAACGAGAAGAAAAAAGTGTCCATTACGAGTTGGTCGCGCGTGATTTGAAAGTTTTTATTTGAAAGTTTTTATTTGTAGCCGTAATTATCGGGCTACAAAAGAACACTGCCAACATCAAGTGGACTAAAATTAAAATTCTTCTATTCAACATCATGACGAAGAATAAGAGGAATATATATATATATATATATATATACATACATATATATATATATATATACATACATATATATATATATATATATATATATACAGATTGAAAAAAGAGTGTATATCTCCGAAATATTATCTCTCTCTTTATAAAATAAACATTTGTTTATTTTATAAAGTTAAAAAAAATCGCGTTTTATTTGGCTTTAAAGTGTTAAATGTAACACGTCTTTTATTCGATTTTCATATATATATATATATATATATATATATATATATATATATATATATATATATATATATATATATACGTCAGTGTAGAGAATAGGAACGACCATTAAGACGGGACACACAAAAGAGTGACACCGTCGTCTGATGAGTAGTATAAATAGAGCACGCACGCACGCACCGGTGGAAAAACTACGACTACGACGATAGTCGACTCGGAAACTTTACATGGCGCTACGAACAGGATTTATTTTTCAACATAATTTCTTTTGCACGATTTTTGGAGTATAATGGCGTCAGGACAACACGAGGACGGCCAATACATGCAATTGATTCAACAAATAATAAATCTGTAAAGAGAAAACAATGAGCTTCGCGGAGGGAGTGCCTCGAGTCGGTCTAACACCAAGAAACCAGACCGGCCACGTATTGAACATGGATTCACCGACGCGGACTGGGCGCTTTTCATCGACTCGTGGGCCCGATACAAACAAATGTGCGGCCTTACCGACCCCGTGGAAATCCGCAATGAACTAAGGACAGCCTGCTCAAATGAGGTAAATAGACTTTTATTTGACTTAGTTGGGCCTGGAACCCTCAATTCTGTCACAGAGGAACAGCTCTTAAGGCATATACAGTTCATTGCGGTGAAAAGTCTACACCCGGAGGTGCATAGACATAAATTTCATAGCATCAGACAACAGACGGGGGAGGGACCCACACAGTTCTTGGCAAAGCTTCGGTCCCAGGCACGGTTTTGCAATTTCACGGTTCTGTGCCCCAACGAGAACTGCCGGCAAGCCGTAAACTATTCGGAGGACATGGTAGCTGGCCAACTCGTAGCTGGTCTGGCAAATGCGGAGTACCAGTGTAAATTGCTGGCCGAAGCAAATATTCTAACCACTGTGGAGCAGAAGCTTCACAGGCTGGTTAGTTTAGAAACTACAGAGACGTCTGCTCCTCAGTTGCAACGAGGCTCAGAAGGACACTCAACTTTTGGCCTACTAACAACCGAAAAAAACCCAGCTCGGAAGGAGCAGCTGCTCAAAAACCCTCAGAATAGTCCTTGTGAAGGGTGTGGGAGGACCTCACACCCCAGTGGGTTAAAAGGGCGGAAGAACTGCCCGGCGAGGGGGCTGAAATGTTTTAATTGTGGCGTCACAGGCCACTTACAAAGAGTGTGCCGGAAACAGGAGAGGTCGACGGCGGAGTCAACAAACGATGCCACACGTCAATCGAGTATTTTCGGCAGCAGAATGGAGGGGGCACCGGCATGTTACAATCAAAAAGGTAGAATAGCAGCAGTGCCACACCTTGCATGGAGCAGTGGTGGGTTCAGGAGAAGTGTCCCTGAGCCACCACCCTCATTAATGGTCGATGTGTCCCTGATACCAGAGTCCCAGGCTAAATTCGGGTGCGCTTTGGATAAGGGAGTAAGCCGTCGAAAACACCGCATCCAAGCCATTGCAGATACCGGTGCCCAGACGTGTTCGAGTGGCCCAGAAATATTGAAAATATTAGGGTGCACCAGCAGGATCTTGATACCTACCACCCACAGGATACGAGGAATCACAGACAAACCCCTAGATATCAAGGGGGTGGTCCTGACTCAGATTAAGCTCGGTCAGAAGGAAACGCGACAAGTGGTCTACGTTTCAGAAAACACGTCAGGATTCTACTTGTCAGAATCGGCCCTCAAAGACCTAGGAGTAATCAATCGCGACTTCCCGCATCGAGTATCAAAGGCCGATTTATCGGCTTCAGAAAGTGGGACAGCACCGTGTGGATGTCCGAAAAGAGAATCCGTCCCGGATAAGCCAGCGAGGATCCCGTTTACCCCACTGAAGATAATTGGGAACCACGTGCGGGTCGGTCACCAAAAATAAATAAAAAGAAAGAAAAGAAATGGTCAAGACTCTTATTTATAGAGTAGTGATCACGTGAGTTAGAAGAATATGCAAATAGAGGTGAACGATTTTGCGATATAAAAAGCCTGTGTTGTTAAGAGGAGGGGCAGACTGTTGGCAGAAGTCAGTGCTGTCAGACGTGCTTTAGAGTTTTGTTATTATATGCTGTGTTCGATTGTTGGGAGAGAGAAAAGAGAAGAGGAGGAACCAAGAAGACATTCTGCAGATACTTGACTTTGTGTTGGTTTTAAGCTATTTCGGCGCTTGGTTTGCGGTTACTAACAATGGACAGATTCGACATTCGCTTAATACCCGAGTTCGACGGATCTACCACTGGACCGGCTGTCGTTGAATGGATTGAAAAGGCAGAGAAAATCTGTAAACTGTGCAAAATTAAAGAACCAGCCACAGTTATCCCTTTGAGGCTAACCGGAGGGGCCTATGCAGTCTACCAACAACTCGGGGATGAACCAGACTGGGATGAAATCAAGCAGAGCCTGTATACAGCGTTTGGTACAGATCCATTTGTTGCGTGGCAACAGTTCACGAGCCGGACACTTCAACCCAAGGAAACAGTCGACGTGTACCTAGCCGACCTGCGAAAATTATCTGTACCGTTTGGTGGAGTCAACGATAAAATATTAAGCTGTGCTTTTTTGGTAGGCCTACCCGAGGAGGTCAGTAAACTGTTGCGGGCATCATCAAGAATCGATTAATTGTCAACTGATGAGTTATTGGCCCGAGCTCGAAACATCTGTAAGGAACAGGAACCAATTGCAGCAGCAGCTCGTTTTCGACATGGAGGCAATGTGGACTCTCTTCCAGATAGTAATAAGCATGCCACCCCAGTGTGCTATAAATGTGGGGAGGCCAATCATTTTGCTAAAGAGTGCCGGAGTGATAGGAGAGGTGTATATCCACAATCAAAGAGACCAGTGCAATGCTATCGCTGCAATAAGTTTGGGCACATATCTCGCAACTGTTCGGGAAACGAAGTTGGGGGCAAGGTACTATCGCTACCCTTGCCCCCTGCCAACCAATAAACACAGGATTGCCTGTCATTAGCGTTAAACTTGATGATGTGCAGTGTTCAGCACTTATAGACACGGGGTGTTCCCGGTCTATATTTAGTGCCCATTGCTGTCCGGTGTGGCGGAGGAACCCAGTTGGCGTTATGACCATCAATGGCTTATCACGGGTATGTTGTGGTGAAGGGACAGTCACAATCTGCACTGAGAAGGGTGACACAGCTAAAGTTGACGTTCTGGTGATGCAGGAGAAACCCCTTGGCTACGACATGTTGCTTGGAATTGATGCAATACAAGCACTAGGAGGCGTTACAATCACAGCAGCTAGAGGTATCAGGCTTGGAGAAGGGAAAGACGTCTGTGCAGCCATGTCGATTGAAGAAAAGGACTTCTGTGCTACATTTGATGACAACGAAAGGGTGTGGACTGCAAAGTGGAAATGGGCCATGGGCCAGGAACCAGATCGGCTGTGCAACACGATTCCAGAGTATGCAGTTTCTACCAAGAATAGGGCCGCATATGAAGAAGAACTTCAGATGTGGATTGACAACGGTTGGTTAATACCATACCCACAGGAACGTCTGGGACCACCCAAGGGATTAATTCCGCTCATGGCTGTTGAACAACCTACCAAAGAAAAAATTCGTCCCGTAATGGATTACCGAGAGTTGAATCGGCATGTTGATGCGTTTACCGGAAACGCAGATGTGTGCGCTGCTAAACTGAGAGAGTGGCGTCAAAAAGGGAGCAATGTAGCACTTCTGGATCTAAAGAGGGCCTACCTGCAGATACGTGTCCATGAGTCATTATGGCCGTTTCAGACAGTACTACTCAAGGGAAAACTATATTGTTTGACACGTTTGGGTTTTGGCCTAAACGTAGCACCCTTGATTATGACAACCATTATTAAAACTGTTTTGATGCAGGATGAGACCACAGCAAAAGCTGCTTCAGCCTACATAGATGACATCTATGTTAATGAGGACATAATGTCTGCGGATGCAGTTCGAATAAAACTGAAAGCGTTTGGGTTAATAAGCAAAGACCCTAAGCGCCTAAAGGATGGAGTGCCCGTGCTAGGCCTCGAGGTCTGGGAGGAGGGCAATACGTTGCGATGGAAACGAGGGAGCCCACTTCCAAAGTTACCCAATGTATTAACAAGACGTACTGTGTTTTCTATCTGTGGTAAATTGGTAGGACATCTACCTGTCTGTGGATGGCTCCGATCGGCAACAGGAGTGGTGAAAAGACGAGTGACTACAGTAACAAAAGGATGGGACGATGTTGCGGATGATGATTCTCTCCAACAAATGATGGCTGAAATGTTGTCCAGAGTGCATAGGAATGACCCTGCCCGGGGTGAGTGGCAAGTGTCTGGAAACGAACTAAATGCATGGGTTGACGCAAGTTCGTTGGCTACAGGTGTCGTGTTGGAGCAACTAGGTGTTGTTGTGGAAGATGCATGCTGGCTTCGTCCGAAAAATGATGCCCAACATATAAATTTGGCAGAACTTGATGCCACGTTAAAAGGTCTTAATCTCGCATTGCAATGGCACACTAATGTTGTGCATCTCCACACTGACTCATTGTGTGTTTACCATTGGTTAACCGACACCTTGACTGGAAAGGCTCGAGTTAAGACTAGAGCTGCAAGTGAAATGCTAGTACGAAGGAGACTGGCAATAATTAAGCGTCTAGTTGACGAATACAGCTTGCAGGTAGACATTACGTTAGTCTCGTCGATGCAGAATTTGGCTGATAGCTTGACTCGAGTACCAAAGAGGTGGATCGATGCAATGAGGCAGGGATCCGATCTTCAACAACAAACATGCGCGACTGTAACGGATCAATTAACACCTGACCAGATCCGTATGATACACCAGCAGATTGGACATCCTGGAATTCAGAGGACTGCATATTTTGTCCGAAGAGTATGCCCTGCAACTACAAAAGCATCAGTGAAAGCAGCCATACGTTCGTGTGAAGAGTGTCAGAGAATTGATCCGGCACCATCCCAATAGCAAAAAGGGAAGCTCGAGGTGGAGGGCAACTGGCAGCGAGTAGGGATGGACATAACACATTATGGGGGCAAACATTTTTTGACCATGACGGATTGTGGCCCGACGCGTTTCACAATATGGCGCCTGTTGACACGACAGGATGCAGCCAGCATTATACAACAGTTGAGAGCCGTCTTTTTTGAACGTGGTGCCCCGATTGAAATTCTGACTGATAATGCCGCCACATTTCGATGTCAAGAATTTCAGAAATTCGTGCACGAATGGGGGATTAAAATGCATTATCGGTGTGCATATTATCCCGAGGGTAATGGTATAGCAGAACGGTGTCACCGCACCATCAAAAGAATTGCAGCCAGGACGCAGTGCTCTATTCCAGAAGCTGTGTACTGGTATAATATAACACCCAAGGACAATGCAACACCAGCAACTGCACCAGCCAATGGGATTTACCAATATGAACAGCGTGTGAAAGGAGTTGATGCCATACCATCAGTGGTGAGTGTTGTCAATACACCATATCAGGTGGGAGACCTTGTTTGGATAAAACCCCCAAATGCTGGGTGCACTACGAAATTTTTCCGGGGAAAAATAGATGAAATCATAAGTCCTCAGACCATGTTGATTGGTGGCATACCACGTCACGTAAAAGATATCCGCCCTTGTTATACCTCTTCTGATTCTGAGGACGATGAGGAGGATCACACACCGTTCAGAGATGATCCTGATCACTTACTGCCCCTTCAGGTGAGCATAGAAACACCACCAACAGAACCAGATGAGGGAATGATGGGACATACTGATGACAATAGTGAGGAGAGCGATGGACACAAGGAAGTAATGCCTCATCGAAATACTCGACAGAGACGAATACTGCCCACCCCCCGTGATTGCGAAACCCAGCGAGAAGGGATGATGGAGCATACCGAGGAGATGACGCCTCCGATTCTTCGGAGAAGTACCCGACAAAGACGGATACTGCCCCCCTGCCCTGATTGTGAGACACCGCCTATGGAACCACGAGACGGGATAATGGAACAGACTGGTAGTAATGATGGCGGTAATGAAGAAAACAGCAATGAGGAAGTGCTTCTTCGAAGGAGTACCCGCCAACGACGATTGCCCGCATGTCCTGTTTGTGATCATGAGATCAGGGGGGAGTGTGGAGAAATGCGTGACTTACCTGGATAGACCACGTGCGGGTCGGTCACCAAAAATAAATAAAAAGAAAGAAAAGAAATGGTCAAGACTCTTATTTATAGAGTAGTGATCACGTGAGTTAGAAGAATATGCAAATAGAGGTGAACGATTTTGCGATATAAAAAGCCTGTGTTGTTAAGAGGAGGGGCAGACTGTTGGCAGAAGTCAGTGCTGTCAGACGTGCTTTAGAGTTTTGTTATTATATGCTGTGTTCGATTGTTGGGAGAGAGAAAAGAGAAGAGGAGGAACCAAGAAGACATTCTGCAGATACTTGACTTTGTGTTGGTTTTAAAGTGGTTACGTGAACACTTTAAGTCCAGCGCATTCAACACCTGCCCCCATCAACCGTTACAAGTCATGGTAGGGAGGCCGCTGGATATAACTTTTACCCCGGGGGCGAAACCATCGGCCATACACACACCCATTCCAGTCCCTCATCACTGGAAGAAAAGGGTAAAGGATGATTTGGATCGAGATGTTGCGTTGGGTATTATCGAACCGGTACCAGCAGGCACACCTACGATCTGGTGTTCGAGGATGGTAGTCGCTCCAAAGAAAGACGGGTCACCAAGAAGGACGGTAGACCTACAAAAATTGAATGCAGCAACGATGAGAGAGACTCATCACACACCGTCCCCTTTTAATCAGGTGTCCGTGGTGCCTGCCCAAACCAAAAAGACTGTCTTGGACGCATGGAATGGGTACCATAGTCTGCCACTCTCCCCAAACGCCCGGGACGCGACCACGTTCATAACGGAATGGGGCCGTTATCGGTATCTCAGGGCTCCCCAGCGTTTTCACGCATCCGGGGACAGGTACACGCGCCGGTTCGATGACATCACAGTTGACATGCCTCGAAAGACCCGGTGCATAGACGACACACTCCTATGGGACAGGTCCTTAGAATTGGCTTTCTGGCATACTGTGGACTATATTACCCATTGTGGTAAAAGTGGGATAGTCTTTAACCCTGACAAATTTCAATTTGCTGACGATGAAGTTGAATTTGCCGGCTTTGTGATAACCTCGGACGGCGTGAAGCCAACTAAAAAAATGACGGAGGCTATTCTCAATTTCCCGACCCCAACGACCATTACTGGTATCAGGTCCTGGTTTGGTTTAGTTAACCAGGTGTCGTATACATTTGCACAGGCCGATATAATGGCCCCTTTTCGAGAGTTGCTGCGGACAAAGAACCGTAAATGTTACTGGGACGACACATTGAATAGACTTTTCGAAGAGTCGAAGAGGAATATCGTTCAGAAAATCGAAGAAGGGGTGAAAACCTTTGATATGAACAGAGCGACCTGCCTTTCAACCGACTTCAGTAAGGTTGGCATTGGGTATTTTCTGTTCCAGAAGCATTGCCAATGCCCAACGGAATTAGGTCCCAACTGTGGTAAGGACCACTGGAAGATGATTTTGGCCGGGTCTCGCTTCACGAAAGATGCAGAATCTCGTTATTCCCCTATAGAGGGGGAGGCTCTAGCGCTGATTTATGGCTTGGAGTCTTGTAGGATGTTCATCCTGGGATCCACAGACCTATTGGTCACCGTGGACCACCAGCCCCTAGTGGAAATTTTCTCGGATCAGATCCTGGAGAATATAAAAAATCCCCGCCTGTTCTCATTCAAGGAGCGGTCGTTGATGTACAGGTTCCAGATTAAGCATGTTCCCGGGAAACTCAACGCAGCACCGGACTGCACATCCCGATACCCGGCGCCGTCAAGACACAGCAAACTAAAGGGCACTGACACTTCCCAGCAAATCGAGGGGAGTATACAAGCATCCATCATAGCTGCATACGCACATGACCCCAAGTTCCGAGCGATCACCTGGGATAGGATAGTCGCAGCTGCAGCCACCGATGAGGAGTGCCGAACGTTGGCGTCATACATTCAAGACGGGTTCCCAAGGTCACGCCACGAACTACCACCAGAAATCCGGCAATTCTGGCCGATGGCAGACCAACTATATTGTCTGGAAGGGGTACCCATAAAAGGGGACAAAATTTTGATACCAAAACGGCTTAGAGCCGAGGTGTTAGAGGCATTACACTCCGCCCATCAAGGGGCGAATGGTATGTTGGCTAACGCCAGACAACGGTTATTTTGGCCTGGTTTAGACGCCAGCATCCGACAAACAAGGGCGCAATGTCGGAGTTGCAATTCGATCGCCCCATCCCAGCCTAGGGAACCATTAATGCCACCCATAAACCCGGAATTCCCATTTCAAAAGACAGTCACTGACTTGCTAGATATGCACGGTAAAAGTTACATGGTATACGCGGACCGATATACCGGTTGGATTGAGGTCACACCACTACCATCAGGAAGGGCTGCAGCGGTGTGTAACGCCCTGAGGGTTTGGTTTTGCACGTATGGTGCGCTGGAGGAAATATCATCCGATGGAGGGCCACCATTCGATTCACTAGAATACAAATCGTTCCTAGAAGACTGGGGCGTAAAAAGGCGCATATCATCTGCACATTACCCCCAGAGTAATGGCCGAGCTGAACTGGCCGTAAAAACGGCCAAAAGAATGCTAATGGACTGCGTTGATGGCTACGGACACCTACATCATGATCGGGCAGCACGGGCGATGATGACTCATAGGAATACGCCCAGTCAGGACCTTGGATTGTCGCCGGCGGAAATGCTATATGGTCGAACAGTAAGGGGCCATTTCCCCGCACTTCGCAAAAAATACTGCATCCACAAGCGTTGGACGGAGACCAGAGATTTGAGAGAGAGGGCGATGGCGAAAAGGCACGTACTTAACAAAGAACAGTACGACATACACAGCCGCCCCCTCCAACAGCTCCGAGTCGGCGAGTCTGTGCAGGTGCAGAATCAGGAGGGACCAAATCCACGACGATGGGCGAAAACTGGGAGAGTCGTCGAGACAATGGGTAACAGGCAGTACAGGATACGGTTGGATGGTAGCGGCAGGATCACATTACGCAATCGCCGTTTCCTCAGGAAAATCAAACCGGTCATGGATACGCCGGAGTATCCACCCACTCAACAACCCCATCAACCACCTCCCCAAACACCAAGAAGGGAGGACAGCAAACCACCGTGCAACATGCATGAGATGATGGAGGTTGAAGAAGCTGATTGTGACACATCAGAAACAGATATGGAGGTGGACCAAGATCCGATCAACCACAAGCCAATGCAGACGAGTCCGGTCCCACGACGCAGCATGAGGGTAACACGAGCACCAAGGCCACTTTCCCCTCAAATGCAAGGACCAACTCACTACTACACGGAATTCTCCAGTCACATGGCCACAAAACGACGGTAGTGTGGTCACATGGTGGGGGGAGGGCATGTAGAGAATAGGAACGACCATTAAGACGGGACACACAAAAGAGGTACACCGTCGTCTGATGAGTAGTATAAATAGAGCACGCACGCACGCACCGGTAGAAGAACTACGACTACGACGATAGTCGACTCGGAAACTTTACAGTCAGTAGGTTTATATTCTTTTCGTGTGTGTTTTTGTTTCAACTCAACGATATGAAAACAGTAACGCGTTTTCGTCAGAGCCGCTTAATACATGCAAAAATATTAATGAAAGAAAAAAGTTTCCCAAGCAACGTCGGGCAAGGAGACATAGTTTTAAATCTGTTTCACCATGTTGACCGCATATTCTAAGTAAATAAAATAGAAATCACAGATTTTTGAGCACACACTTTTATTTGCAATTTGGGAACATGTGCGATACTGAAAATGTTCGTTCTCCTTGCACGCGGCGAACATGAAAGTAAATTAATGATTAATTTGGATTCTTTGAATCAATTTGCCCTAATAGCAATTACATCGGATTTAATTGGGTGTGTTTCTTCGTTTCGCCAATTATCCTCCAGAGATATGTTGCTAATGAACAGATTTTATGTTCATAGTAGTGGAATTGGAATTAGTCACACGTGTCTCTATCAGATATTAACGTTGATTATAATGTTTTAAACTTTAGACTTGATGGTTACAAACAAACAGTTTTCTACACAAACATATTGTGGAGTCTCCTAAACGGTGCACATAAAATTATAATCGACATTTACAATGCTTTCCGTGGTCGTAAAAATTTTCGTTACAAATAAATTCTTGTAGAAACGAAACAAAGAGTATTTAATGCAAGAGTGTTGATCTGACTTTTCTTAAAAGCAGAAGTTTCTAGGGAATATCAAATTCACAAGTATATCTATCCCTGGTGTTATTCTGCGGGTATCCTGAAATAGTCATTCATCTGATATAGACCAAGATAAACGTTGCTTAACTTCCACAATTTATCGAGTACCAAGGCGCCAATGTGTTTATGACTATGCTTAGTTTACCTATTAAATCTCAATTATGAATGACCAACCTTCTTTGTTCTTCGGTGCTCAATTATATGTAGGAACACTTAAGTCACTTGAGCAAGTGTAATCATTAATGTGCTTCATAACAAGAGAACCTTACCCCTTTCATGTTAGAGTTATCAGAAATCGTTTCCATATTTAAAGAGTTCAAAAATTGCATCGCTATAAATGACCATCACAAACCACAACCGTCGTAACCATGTCTGCTTGCAACGTAATTTTACACATTTGATACATACTATTAAATAACGATAAAGCAAAAACTGTTGGACATATGCAACTGAAAACTGGCGGACAATACAAGCATCGACTAATGTTTACTGGTAGAGAAAATAGTAGAACTGGAGAAACTTTTAAATTTATGAACGATTTCATGGCCTTTAAGTTTAGTTACAAAACAACATATAACGACTGTTATGCATTAAGCAGCATTTTTGTTCATTCTGTTGTTTGCGCGGATATTTTGTCAAGACATATTATCACTTTTGGGGATCAAGTTATGCAGGGGAGAGTAGGGAGTTGAGCAGCGAGATGTTTGTTAAGATTACATTTAAACTTGTGCAGGTTAGTACATTCAAAGAAGCAAGAAACAAGAAGAGGATTTCAAGATAGTTGTGCGACAGAAGAAACTATTCGAGTAGATGGCTTCCCGGCAACATTTAATTTTGCTGCTTATTGAGTTTATCCGGGCTATGTACATCGAGCTATGTACATCGAGCTATGTACATCGAGAGGCGCATAACTGTTTTGAGTTCATAAAAATAGTTTATTTATATACTTGCAAAACAAGCACACTGATGTGACATTATAGTAATGGGACAAAGGCTGGATCTTGCCCGACAGTGCTGAACCTATTAGATATATAATTTTCTTTTCGATTGTGTGTAAGAGTAAAAGATTAGTGGTAGATTCACCAGAGACACCACTTTTTTTTGCATGGATAAATATATAAGGTGCTCTCTGAGCTGCATATTTTCTAGTACTGTGAATATATATGAATCAGAAAACGTATATTTAGTCTACGGGATTGGATATAAACAAAAAAGCACATTCTACGAAATGCCGTATTTTTCTATATATTCAAATACACGGACTGCATCATAACTTGTTAGAAATATTTAGTATAATACTAGACCACCCGTGACCCGTTGGGTCAGTACGTTATATTAGCTATGGAATTCATGTATGAGCGTGACACTTGTGGCATAAAGAAAATAGTTTTTTTTTACATAACAGAAGCATTTCTATGAAAGTATATTAAAATGAAAAAAGAATATAGATAGATTTCTATGAGTCATTCTGTTTATTATAATTGTTATTTTTTTTTAAATTACAGTTACTGAATTATAAGTGGTTGGTCATACTTATAGGTAAATATGCACTGAACAGGTATCATAATCCTTATTATAGTTAAATTCAAATTTTGATATATCATCTTTTAAATGAAATTGTTAGTTGAAAGTACAGAATAATAAAAAGAACACTCTCCACATGTTAATAATGGCTTTTTAAATAGAAAATGAAAATAAAATGTAACTTTTTTCATTTAATTTAAGCAAACATTCAGTACCCATTGTGTAAAGGAAAACACTATTTAATGTAATAGAAATGTGTGCATTTATCGATTCAGCTTTCCGCTTGGAAATGTAAGCAGACGACTTTAAAAAACATGGGAAGAAGAAAAAGAAATTTTTTTGTAATAACGCCCTCTAGTAAAAAGGTCTGCATTAGTTAAGGGGGATAACTCTATCCAGTTTTACATCGCTCCCTTTTTCTGTCTCTCACACATACACGTAACTATTTCTCGCGTACGTAACGAAAACAGAGGGATTAGGAGTGTTGAAATCTATTAGAGGGAAAGTGAGAGGTGTTTTCTTTCCATAAATTGTATAGGGTAATATTTCATATTATTAATAGATTCATAGATAAATAGATTTTATAATATATATTATAATTATCTATGTATTATTTGTATATATAAATAACTATTTGATCAAATTAAATGAAATTGTTTGTATTAAAAGCGATATAAAAATTCCGGAATTGGAATAACGGATTGAAGACGTTGCTATTTACGCATGCGCAACCGGATGTTGAAAACCGGAAATCTGATTGCAAACATACAAGATCCATAGACTTTTAGTATTATATAGATTACATTTCACACAGATACTAGAACGTGCAACATTTACATTATAGCAGCCTAATCTTTAAAATACTATACACTGTTGGAAAAATACTTTGAAATAAATTGTTTTGTAGATCATAAGTCAATTCTCATAGCCATAAAAGTGTACATTGCGGTTGATAATCTGCGAAATCTTAATTATGGTGGTTGAGGATTGTTTATTAACTTGTTCTTTTGCAGTAATGATGGAGCCTAGATATTTGACCTGATCGACCGCTTAAGCTGTTTATTTGTCGAGAAAAACCGGTTTTCATTTTCAAATAGACCTGCCGCCAGTAACTTTGTCTTATTCCCATTAGTCTTCATGCCGATCTATGAAGCGTAAAATTGCCTCTTGTCAATTGGATGTAAGCGATATCAACTAGTAGTCAAGATCCGATATTTAAAGATCATGACTCACTGAAACACCATGAAAATTGGCCAGTGCATTGCATGTGATCCAGTCTATAGCGTAATTGAAGAGGGGCGGCGAGAGAACGATTCTGTCAGACGCCAGCATGAATGTCAAAGAGGCATGACTTCTAACCATACACGCGGACTTTAGAGCCGGTGATGAGATAATAAGCTTGTATTCCCTGTAGTGATTTTGAAGGCATTCCGTCGTATGCATGATTTCATGTGCACCACTGTCAACACAGTCAATAAGGCAAACGATTTGCTTGTAGCTTCAGTAATGCCCAACAATTCTCCCAGATTCGGGAATTGCACACACGAAAAAACCTGAAGCTTTTCGATTTCGTGGCGAAATCTTATTGACTGGAGAAATTTCCACCCCATCCACATACCTCACTATATATACACCTGTCACTCGAAGATTACTTCTGTCAGTATTTGTGTATCGTATGTGATGAAAATATTTTAGTTCTCTTTTCTTAACGCAACAACTAATTCGGGACATTTTACACATTGTGTAAAATATGTCGTATAGCCGCTCACAAAACATCCAAGTTTAGGCGAAAAAAAAAACGTTTTAAGGCGTGTATAAAAGTACTAATAATGTGTTTTGGCTTCGCGTGAATACATGGGTCGACTTTACGTGAATTTATGGATAGAAAATCACGTCGGAATTAATGGGCGCGGTGAGTTAGAATAAGAACACGTAGCAGTGTACCTGTTGAAATTTTACACGGACTTCTATTATTGTATCTAACGGAATGAATGTATTCTATATGTTATATCTGTGTATCATTTGCTATTTAATGAAAAAAAATAATGAGTTTTTTAAATGTTGCAATGTGTGTGTAAATAGGATGCTAGTTGTATTGTGTTTTGTCAATTTTTATAGAACATGTTCTCTTGATATTTTAGGAAAACAAGTAAAATGAATTTAATCGGTTTGACTGTTATATAACGTGATTAGTTAAGATCATCGCTGCAAGTATTTCTATGAGAATACATGGCTGTAAACAATTGAAAGAATTATACACGAGAAAACAAGATTTAAAAAATATTGACTCAATCTCCAACATTTCAATTACCAACACAAAATCCGCGCACTTTTTGAACATATAGATAAACATATACAACGAACTTTTTGCTATGTTGTCATTTCAGTATCCATTGAATTTATATACTACAAACAGATCGTATACAGGTGGACTGTTGGACGGTATTTAAAGGTACATTTTGTTTGACCGTATAAGTTGTTTTTTTATGCCTGAGAGAATCATTATCCTTATGTTTATTTGTAAATTAAATAACACATTTTAGAATATATATTTCCAGAGATTTTGCACATATTGATTTGATGGAGAAATATTCGTGAATAGAAATGGAATGGCAGAGCGCATATGTGCGTTGTTTGCTAATCTATTTCCCTTAAACGGTAATTTCCAAGGCTAAATGACCCTTAACCTCAATACCTCTTCAACTAGTTCTAATCTAAAAAAGAAACCTGGACTGGATTCTCAGCGACATTCTCCACTCTAACCACAATCAGCCTGGTTCTCGATAACTCAACAGCTTGACTCACTCCAAACATCTTAACTTCCGTCCTTATATTATCTCAACCAAATTCGATCGAACCTGATGATTTGTCGCCTTCTCGTCTCCCATCACTCGGGTTTCGAGTTCGCATATGCAGCCAACCTCTGTGACTGCAGTCACACTCGATTTTGACTACACGCCCCCCCCCTGATCTCATGATCCTAAACTGGGTAGGAAAGTAGTATTCATCTCCGCTAGACACAGCTATCGCTCAACACTCCGCTAGACAGCTAGCGCTCAACACTCCGCAAGCCACAGCTAGCGCTCCACATTCCGCTAAACACAGCGCTCAACATACCGCTAGACACAGCTAGCCTTCACTACTCTCTGACAAAGACAGATACTACTTAGCAAAAGTGGGGCTACACGGCTAGACACAGAAATTAATTTTTAAATTTCTCATTTAAAAACGACTTTACATACAAGTCGACTCAATCGCATTGTAATTCTTTTTAACATCAACTACTTTTTCTTCAAAAACAAAATCGACTTGATTTGTACTCTCACCGAAATAACTATCATTCAAAAACGACACATTTTTCTCCTTTCCAGCACAACACGATTTCATGTTAAATTCCGTATTTAAAAATAACTTTTAAATACATGCAAGTCGTTTGAATCACATTTTAAGTTCTTTTTCAATTTTCACAAAACGCCCCCCCCCTGATCTCATGATCATAAACTGGGTAGGGAAGTAGTATACGTCTTTGCTAGACACAGCTAGCGTTCAACACTCCGCTAGACACAGCTAGCGCTCAACACTCTGCTATACACACCTAGCGCTCGACACTCCGCTAGACACAGCTAGCCCTCGACACTCCACTAGACACAGCTAGCCTTCACTACTCTCTGACAAAGACAGACACTACTTAGCAAAAGTGGGGCTACACGGCTAGACACAGAAATTATTTTTTAAATTTCTCATTTAAAAACGACTTTACATACAAGTCGACTTAATCGCAGTGTAATTCTTTTTAACAGCGACTACTTTTTATTAAAAAAAAATTGACTTGAATTGTACTCTCACCAAAATAACTATCATTCAAAAACGACACCGTTTTTCTCCTTTTTAGCACAAAACGATGTCATCCTAAATTCCGTATTTAAAAATAACTTAAATGCATACGAGTCGTCCGAATCACATTTTAAGTTCTTTTTACAGTGACGACTTTTTTCAAACGCAATAAAATCCGACTCGAATTGTACTTTTATAAAATAAATCTATCGTTTAAAAAACGACACCCTTTTTCCTTTTCAGCACAACAGGATTTCATTTTAAATTCCGCATTGAAATAGAACTTCTGTACATACAAGTCATCCGAATCGCATTTCAAGTTCTTTTAACAACGATGACTTTTCAAACTGTGAGACTAACCGTAGCCCTCGGCGCAAGAGGGTCCGTGTGTGCCTGGCGTGTGGGGTGGTGGCTGATCCTGCGGTCGGGGCAGCGGAAGAAAGAGTTTCAAGATGGCGCCTGCCTGCTTTTATTAGAGACGGAATCTCGCAGGATCGCGCGAGATCTCGCGGGGATGCAAATTAGCTAGGCCATCTTGAGTAATAAAAATCGGTCCATTGGAGGTGCGAGTCAGTCGGGTTCTGACGTTCGTGGCGATCAGTACAGTGACCGTTGGGTTCCGTGTCTATTCGTGCAGTCAGCTGAGCTTTGTAAGTTGCCTTCGCGCCGTGGCTGTGATTGTTTGTTGGTTTGCTGTGTGTTGCTGTGGTTCTTCAGTGAAACGCTTCGTCGCCCACGACGAGTCTCACCGTCTCCTACACAAGATACTCTTACAAGCTATTTCGGCCTCCCCACTCCGAACTTGGTTTTCTTTTCTTCAATGGCGGATAGGTTCGATCTAAAATTGATACCGGAATTCGACGGATCCGACCCGGTACTCAGCTGGGTTGAGAAGGTCGAGTTACATTGTCAGTTGTCCGGCGTGAAAAATGTCGAGCGCGTGATTCCTCTGCGGCTGACCGGCGGGGCCTTCGCTGTATATCAGCAACTCAGCGCTGAGGAGAAGTGTGACTACTCGAGTATCAAAGCGGCGTTGTACAGGGCTTTCGCCACTGACCCCGCCACTGCATGGGAGCAGTTTGAGACGAGGTCTATACGCTTGGGCGAAACTGTGGACGTGTATCTCGCCGAACTTAAGAAGCTGACGGTGTTGTTCGGCGGTCTTCCCGAGAGGGCCCTAGCCTACAAATTCCTGTCAGGACTCCCCGCTGGAGCAAAGCAGCTCCTGCGAGCAACCTCTACCATGTCCTCACTACCGCTGAGTGACCTAGTGGACAGAGCCAGGACAATAATGAAGGACGACTCGACGGTGCAGGAAACGGTAGTCGCTGTCGCACAGGCCCCACCAAGTGGCGAAGGACCGTCTCAGGGACCCAGCCCGCAAGGTGATGTCATCTGCTACAGATGCAACGGGCGGGGCCACATGGCAAGAAATTGTAGAAGGCGGTCGACGGCTGTTCGCTGCTACCGCTGTAACAAGACTGGGCACATGGCCCGAGACTGTGCGGGAAACGGGGACGGGGACAAGGTGCCAGTGCCGACCTCTTCCCCGAACAGAAAATAAACAAGGCGCTCCCTGTCATTCAGGTCCGAGTTAATGACACGTTATGTTCAGCCCTCCTTGATTCCGGTTGCTCCCGCACCATAGTGTGTGCGGACTTCTGTCGGGCGTGGAAAAAGAAGAACGTCAGGATAACTACCATCACTGGAAAAATACGAATGTGTTGCGGCGTGGGTGTGGTACACATTCGCACAAGAACTGGGAACTCAGCCAACGTCGAAGCGCTGGTGACACGCGAAAAACCGCTGAGTTTCGACCTGTTGCTAGGCTACGATGCCATCAAAGCCCTGGGCGGCGTGCGCATAACGCGCGCTGGCGTTGTAGAGTTTCAGGATAGGCCCCCGGTGTGCGCAGCACTAAGAGTCGACCAGCCGGACTTCAGTGCGGAATTCGACGACCAACAGAAGGCGTGGACCGCCACTTGGAGGTGGTCAGAAGACAAGGAACCGGCCAAACTACAAAACAAAGTGGCAGAGTACCGTATGCCCGACCAGATAAGGCCTGCATACGAAAGCGAGCTCCGTGAATGGATTAAGAACGGTTGGCTGATTCCATACCCCTACGACAAATTTGGACCCCCCAAGGGCCTGATACCGCTGATGGCAGTTGCCCAACCTAACAAGTTAAAGGTGAGGCCGGTAATGGACTACCGTGAGTTGAATGCGCACGTTGATGCGTTCACAGCGGACGCCGACGTCTGTGCCAGCAAGCTTCGAGAGTGGCGCCGGCAGGGGTCCAATGTGTCCCTACTGGACTTGAGAAAAGCATATTTGCAGGTCCGGATCGGCGAGGCGATGTGGCCTTTCCAGACAGTGATGTTTTCCGGGAAGAGATACTGTCTTACGCGACTCGGATTTGGGCTAAACGTAGCACCCCAGATAATGAAGGCTATCGTCAATGCCGTGTTGTCACAAGAAGAATGGATCAGAAAGGGAACATCGGCGTATATTGACGATATATACGTGAACGAAGATATCGTGTCCTCTTCGCGCGTAAGATCCAAACTTGCCGAGTTTGGTCTAAACTGCAAGGACTCTGAGCGGCTTGAGGATGGTGCCCGCGTATTGGGCTTGAGCGTTCAAGAGGAGCGAGGGATCCTGAGGTGGAGGCGTGGAACCGCAGTTCCCGACGTACCCGACGTTTACACAAGACGTGCCGTGTTCTCCCTGTGCGGGAAACTTGTGGGGCACCTTCCAGTATGCGGATGGGTTCGTGCAGCGACAGGCGTCATAAAAAGGAGGGCAAATGCGGTCAGCAAAGGCTGGGACGATGAGATAACCGACGAACTATTGGTTCGAATGTTAAAGGAGACCGTCGCTAGTGTGAAAAAGAATGACCCCGCCACAGGGGACTGGTGCGTGCAGGGAGACAAACTGAGCGTGTGGGTGGACGCAAGTTCTCTAGCGATCGGTGTAGTTTTGGAGAAAGATGGGGCCGTAGTTGAGGATGCCTGCTGGCTGCGACCGGCGAATGATGCTGCCCATATCAACCTGGCAGAACTCGACGCTGTAATAAAGGGCATTAACCTGGCACTTCAATGGGAAGTGAAGAAACTGCGTGTGCACACCGACTCACTTTGCGTGCACCACTGGGTGTCGGACACACTCACGAGCAAGGCCAGGGCACGCACCAAGGCAGCCAGCGAAATGCTGATAAGACGGAGGCTCGAGACTGTGAAAAAACTGGTGACGGAGTACAACCTGTCCGTAGACGTAGTGCTCGTCGCCTCGGACTACAACCTCGCCGACAAGCTCACTCGGGTACCACGGAGATGGTATGAGGCTATGAAGAAAGAAGCTAAGCCATTGCCTCTGTGTGCTGCCTCCGTCGAGGAGGACGAAATCAGGAAGATACATCACGACAGTGGGCACCCCGGAGTGCAACGGACCTACTACTTTGTGAAGTTGGCTAGACCATCAATACCAAAAAGCGCAGTAAGAGCAGTGGTCAGGGAGTGCCAAACGTGCCAGTCCATCGACCCCGCCCCAGCCAGATGGCGGAAAGGACAGCTGGGAATGGACGCGACTTGGAGTCGGTTGGGTATGGATATAACCCACTACGGCAGCCAACACTTCCTCACGCTGATAGACTGCGGGCCAACGAGGTTCGCGATTTGGCGCCAATTGGCAAGGCAGGATTCCACCAGTGTCATCCACGAATTGGAATCCATATTCTACGAAAGGGGGCCGCCTGAGGAGATCCTCACAGATAACGACACGGCGTTCTGCAGCAGGGAATTTAGGCATTTTATGGACAACTGGGGGATCCGCCTTCGACACCGATGCGCGTATGTGCCGAGCGGCAATGGCATAGCGGAGCGATGCCACCGAACCGTGAAGAGGATCGCGGCCAGGAAGAAGTGTACGATCGCGGAGGCGGTTTACAGATACAACACAACGCCTAAGGACACCGTGACTGGCGGCAGTGCGCCTGCTGATGCGATTCATCACTACCACGTGCGCGTCAAGGACGTTGAAGTGTGTCTACCCGACCAACGAGAACCCCAGGGGACGTACCAAGTGGGAGACACCGTCTGGGTGAAGCCACCCGGCGGCCGGTGCACCAGCAGCTTTTGGAGGGGGCGGGTCACCGGCGTCATCAGTGAACAGGCCATACTAGTCGATGGTACTCCGCGCCACGTAAGGGATGTCCGGCCCGCTCTAAGCGCTGACCAATCGGCAAGCAGTGGAAGTAGCGAGTCATCCGACGATGAGCGATGGATCCAACCCGTGCCCCACGAACCTGGTGACTCAACTGCGAGCAGTGGAAGGAGCGAGTCATCCGACGATGAGCGATGGATCCAACCTGTGCCCCATGGACCTGATGACTCAACTGCGAGCTCTAATGCTGATGCTTCCGATGCCACTTCTGAGAGCTCCGATGAGGAAGTCCCGGCAATACCCCTCCGCAGGAGTGCTCGAATCAAACGGCCACGTCCGCCGTGTCACGTATGTGATCTGGAGACCAGGGGGGAGTGTGAGACTAACCGTAGCCCTCGGCGCAAGAGGGTCCGTGTGTGCCTGGCGTGTGGGGTGGTGGCTGATCCTGCGGTCGGGGCAGCGGAAGAAAGAGTTTCAAGATGGCGCCTGCCTGCTTTTATTAGAGACGGAATCTCGCAGGATCGCGCGAGATCTCGCGGGGATGCAAATTAGCTAGGCCATCTTGAGTAATAAAAATCGGTCCATTGGAGGTGCGAGTCAGTCGGGTTCTGACGTTCGTGGCGATCAGTACAGTGACCGTTGGGTTCCGTGTCTATTCGTGCAGTCAGCTGAGCTTTGTAAGTTGCCTTCGCGCCGTGGCTGTGATTGTTTGTTGGTTTGCTGTGTGTTGCTGTGGTTCTTCAGTGAAACGCTTCGTCGCCCACGACGAGTCTCACCGTCTCCTACACAAGATACTCTTACACAAACATAATAAAATCCGACTCGAATTGTACTCGAGTAAAATATTTTTATTTTAAAAACGATAACTTTTCTTTTCAATACAACAGGGTTCCCTCTAAATTCCTCGTTGAAAAACGACGACTTTAATACACACAGGTGGTCCGAATCGAATCTTTTCATATTTTCAACCTTCGCAGTTTGACACGACTCATTCAAGTCTCTCTTTGGCAACGCTTTTCAATTTTCAACGCGACTTTTAATTTTTCTGGTTCGACGCGAATCACTTAAAATTTCCCATTTCATCTCGACCGCATTGGTTCCATATTTAACGTCGAAATAACTTCTAATCTAAAAAGAAACCTGGACTGGATTCTCAGCGACATTCTCCGTTCTAACCACAATCAGTCCGGTTCTCGAGAACTCATCGGCTCGACTCACCCCAAACTTCTTAACTCCCGGCCTTATATTATCTCATTTATGCAAATTAATGCGCGATCGAACTTGATGATTCGTCGTCTTCTCGTCTCCATCGCTCGGGTTTCGAGTTCGCATATGCAGCCCACCTCGGTGATTGCAGTCACACTACAATTTCCACTACACTAGTTACTCGTACATTAAGTTTCCAAATCTTCCACATAAACAGCTGCGTTCTGTTGTGAACAATGATTTTTATATTATAGATATACGTTGAAGAATAGAGAAGAAAAAATGTAGGGCAAACAATATTTTCATTAAAAAAGTCTATTTATCTTCCTTGAATATTCCGCGCAGATGGATCAGAGGAGATTGAAAATTGTATTTACATTATGACTGGACGTCTACATTTATTACCTGATAGTTTCATCTCTGTGTTACAGATAATGAATGTGTGGACCTCTAAAAAACAAGTTCCGTCATTAACGTGCGTCAGAAGCAGTGATTCACTATTGGATTCCTGGATATGTTATTCTCTGCGCAGCAGCTAATTGAAAAATGTGTGGAGCAGCGAGTGCCTTTGTATCAAGTTTTTGTCGATCTGACAAAAACTTACGATACCATTAATCTTATAGCACTCGGGAAGATTCTTAGGAATCTAGGTTGTTTTACTGGTTTTGTGGAGTTGCTTCAGCAGTTGCACTATAATATGAAAGGCCGAGTGAACTTTAATGGATTTCTGTCTGATCCAATTTCAGTTGAAAACGGTGCGAAACAAGGTGATTTAATTGCTCGTACATTATTTTTCATATATTTTGCTGATATGCTGGTGCATGCTTTTAACAATTGGAACATTAGGGTGAAATTTCGGTTTCGCACATAAGGTAAACTTTTTAACTTTGGGCGTCTTAACGCAAAGTCAAAGACACCCAGAACATCGTTGTTGAACTTTTATATGCAGATGATGCAGACCTTGTTTCACACTCAGAATCAGACACAAAGATGATTATGGACAAGTTATCAAAAGCTTTTCAAGCTTTCGGCCTTAATACCAGCCTCAAGAAAACATATGTATTTCCCTCCTATAAGAATGCCATATGTTAAACCAAACATCTTGGTTGATGGTAAAAAGTTAAAGGTCACGGACAATATTGTTTATTTGGGTAGTACGCTGAGTAAGGACTGGACGCTTGATGCTGAAATAAATCACAGAATAGTCAAAGCCAGTTCTGCTTTTGGCAAATTGGAGAAACATATAGAAGGCATCTCAAGTTATTGGAAATGTTTTATCAAAGTTGTATTCGGAGAATACTTATATAAACTGGAGGAATCTAACCCCTGACACTGTGGTTTTTGAGCGATAATAATAGTATTGAAATGAAAATCATTCAAAATCAGATGCGCTGGACTGGACACTTGGTTAGGATGGAAGACAAAACAGTTCCTAAACAACTGTTTTATGGCGAAATAGATGGAGGTAAAATACCACAACATAAACCAAAGAAAAGTTTTAAGGATTCTTTGAAAAATAATTGTAAAATACTGGAGATGGAAGCTCAAGCGAAAGATCGATCACTTTGGAGAAAAATAATCAGAAAAAGTTGTAAGATTTTTGAAGAGCAGCGTGTAGCGCTTACTGTCTTAAACTGTGTTTATAAAAAAGCAGGACGAAAATATACTGCCAGAGAAATTGCAACAGGAACTGAGGTGCACTGTATGTGGCAGATACTTTGTCAAAAAGTGGTTTGTTAGTCATATGAAATCAACCGAAGAACGACAGTCTTATGAGGAAGCGTCTAAAACGCTAAGTTGTCATATTTGTGCATTCTAATCTAAAAGTAGTCGGACACGGCATTCGAGGATTCATAATATAATCATGCGATCACCTTTACAAGAAGGAAAGTTTTTATGCCAAATTTGTGATTTTTCCTGTAGGACTAAAGCTTGATTAAAGAGTCATCTATGTGTATACGGAGGCAATGGCACTTAAGGAAGAGATGGCAAACTTCTGTGAAGAAGCAGCAATCATCATGTATGTATGTTTGTATGTCTGCCTTAAACTCTTGACAGAAACGACGAATTTTTCCGAGACTGGTACGTTTTGAGGCTCGACTCTTCGGACGACAAATAGCGAAAAACTGGCTAAAAACATTTATTTTATTTAACCTTCAACTGGGCATTTTTCTACTGAAAGGGGTCGCTTTTTCCGCCGATATTTTCGAAAGCCACCCCCTTCTTTTCGATTGATAAGCCTTAATTTAAACATTCATCACTTCCGTGTTGGCGATGGGCGCAACAGCAAAGCCGTCACGTTTTTTTTTTACATTATTTTCCTCTTTCGTGGTACGAATTCGAACCTGCCTTTTTTTCTTAGCTCAACACTCACCTCCAAACACCCAGGCAACGCCGAGCACATATGATTGTCTATGATATAAAGGGCAAAAAACTGTTTCAATGTATGTATGTATGTATGTTTGTATGTCTGCCATAAAACTTTCCACAGAGGCGACAGATTTCCATGAAATTTTGAAGCTCTACCCTTCAGATGATAATTATCGAAACATCGTTTAAAAACATTAATTCCTTTCCCCTTTATTAGGTACTTTTCTTCAGGGAGGGGTACCAAAAAATTGTTCCTTCATGACAATTTAGCAAACACGCATGCGCAAAAAAATTCTTTCTTGAATTTGTTCAAATATATATTAAAAAAATCGACTTAACTTCGCTATATATATATATATATATATATATATATATATATATATATATACACTACTCAATATAAGGATTACCACGACAGCCGGATACTATACACCCATATCCTTTCATTGTATCTACTCTCACTTCAACTATTTTAATAATCTCTTCCCCCTCAAAAGATGTAATTAATTTTTGAATATATTTTCTGTGTACTTGCTAAATAACAAAATTATTTCCAATTAGATCTAATAGTTGCTAATGACTTTTCCACTGAGGAGATAGCCTACATCGAAAATCCATGGGTTAAGGAAAAAAATCTGAACTGTATCCTTTATTCAAACAACATATAAATATATATATATATATATGTATATATATATATATATATATATATATATATATATATACAGCATTGATTCTAGTATTTCAATATTGTTGACTGTATAAGTTATTTTTCTTTAAGTATATATGCCTGAGAGCACTATTATCCTTATCTTATTTGTAAATTAAATAACCCTTTTTAAAATATACATTTCCAGAGATTTTGCACATGTATGTTGGATGGAGAAACATTCCTGAATAGAAATGGAATGGCAGATCTCATGTGCGCGTTGTTTGCTAATTTATTTCCCTTAAATGGTAATTTACTAAGGCTAAATGACCCTGAACCTCAGTTCCTTTGTAACTAGTTATTCGTAAATTAAGTCTCCAAATCTTCTACATAAACAGCTGCGTTCTTTTGTGAATACTAATTCTCATATCATAGATATGAATTGAAGGATAGAGAAGAAAAAATGTAGGACAAACAATATTCTCATGAAAAAGTCTATTTACCTTCCTCGAATATTCCGCCCAGATGGATAAGAGGAAATTGCAAATACATTATGAGTGGACCTCGTCATTTAGGAATTGTTGCAGATATTTAAGGTATTAAGATATTTAAGGTATTAAGATATTTAAGGTGTGGACCTCTAAAAACGCGAGTCTGGTCTTTAACGTGCGTCAGAAGCAGTGATACGCTATTGACTTCCTGGAAAAAATGCATTAAAAATAATAATTACTATGTAGAAAAATAAATTCTGAAGCAGAAAATTTCGTTTATTTTAATAGTATAAATTCCATCTCCGTAGCTCTTCAACTTTTTTAGTTAGAATTTAGATTTTTTTTTGCAACACCCCTTATCATTCTTAAACAAGATGGTGTTTTTTTACAGACATAGTTTTTTGTCATATGTAAATGTTGTACGTTGAGTAGCGAAAATTCACGAAACAACTCAACGAAGACAAGTATGTATTCATCGGAAAACCAGTTGGAGAGTATATATATATATATATATATATATATATATATATATATATATATATATATAATGGTGAATTCTGTCTTCGCCATTTTCAAAAATAATCTGTCAGACACATTATCCTCATCGTAATCATCAGCAACAGCGTGAGTGTTGTAAACAAATTATATATTTTAAATTTTGTAGCGCAAGCCTAATCAATGCACACATATATATAATCCTGATCAATATATATATATATGTGTGTGTGTGTGTGTGTGTGTGTATGTGTGTGTGTATGTGCGTATATGTTAAATATAAATGTGATATAAATGAAGATTTATTCCAGAAAACGAAGACAAAAAATTACCAAAGATTATATACGATCGTTTCAGGTGTGACGTATTTATTTAAAACCAGTTAATTACTAAAACAGATTAGTTTTCTTTCTATACTTAATATATACACTGTTTCGTCTAACTGTTTGAGAGGAAACCCATCCCTGATTTCAAGCTTTTTATTTTTAAAATAGAGCAAAACATTATTTTAGTATGATATTTAATATTCTCATCCATGCAGGGCGCAGAAAACCCTGGTGTAGAAACCAATCGTATTGTTTTCCACTCTCGGAGTGATGAATCCATAGAACTTCTCAGATCATCCAACAAGGAGAAATCAAATTCTGATCGACAACCTTCCTTCAGGTCTGGTTTGCAAATCTAAGTTTCTTAAAGAGTAGATAAGCTTTGCCTATTGCCGCCTTTCACACTCCTTTTTGTCTATTAGCCGGACACAGAAGTGCGATTACAGGGACCCATGAAGCCACTCTGTACTTGGCCTTATTTCCTTAATAGGACATTGAACCCGGTTCCCCTATCCCCAACTTCTTTCTTTCTTAAAAACTGAGTAAATTGGGCTTATTCGTATACCAGGTCTGCTCACTCAACTGGTCTGAACCCATCTTGTCTTGCAGGTTGAAGGTATCTGGTCGACAATTTGACTGACTGCTGTTTTCGATTAACAGTACAGGTGTCCTACCTTTTTGGTAGCGTTTAGAATGACAGCTCTGTCATCAGTTATATAATATCAAGATACCTGTAGTACTATAGCGCGCATGGAAAGGGACTCTGCTACAATATCTGCTAGGCTTTCATGATTCCACAAGTTCCTGGCCAAAACCCGGCTAATGAACCTGTTGTGTTGTATACCTGTCACCAAAACTGGCCAACGTTGCCAATCTCTCCCCCCAATCTGAAAGTAAACAAAACGTAATGAAATGAACTGGCAACCCTAACAAATACCACGAATTATCTAGACAACCACCCAAGCAAAATCAATTCGCCCACTCATTTGAGGCACCGTGGGCTTAGAAGTAATCTAGATGATGTAGAACCTCACATCTTAGTATTCTTCCCGGTAATCTTAGCATTAAGTGAAACGAACTCTACCTTCTAAATCCCTTTTTAACTACTTTAACAGGACAGGATAACTCCTTCTCTGTCGTAAAGACTCGAATAGATTTATGCACAGCTTGCAGTCTATATTCGAAGAGAGCAACGTATGGAATCGAATGACCAGGTTTTTATGTGTTTGCGACAAGACTTTCATCATTACGTTAGTATATTTACCATACCGTTCTCTCTCAAGTCAGGATTGTACTCTAATCGATCATGTCTCCGATAATATAGATGCAGCACTCTCCTTTAAGAGTAATGCCCAAATACATAATGTTTGGAGACTTTAATGTTCACCATAAGAATTGACAGTTTTTCTCAGGTTACAAAAATGCAGCTGGACGCTCTACTTATAATTTTTCTATAGCCCATTTTCTCATACAGGTAGTCAAGTTCTCAACCCGCCTCTAAGATAGTGATCACCAGCAAGCTTCACTTGTAGACTTATTCCTTACCACAGTACCTAAGGATTGTGTGACCAATGCCAATAGTCATCTCGAAAACGAAGACCACTAGGTGATATCAATAGAGATCGTTGTCAAATCTCAACCCCAATGTGAATAGCCATTGCTATAAACGACAAGGTATAACAATATAACTGACTGGGAAGCCACCAGAAAACATATCAGAGATGTCCCATCGACCAATATCTCCTCTCTTCCTGCTGAACAGTGTGTCAATGAGACAACTGAATAGTACGAAGTGGGCATTTAAGCATATGTTCCTGCACGGAAGTATTAAAGCAAACCCCACTCACCCCATATTTCACTACAGATTGTGCACCTTCCATTGCACAAAGAAAGCAATCGCTTCACCTGTTCGTACGTCATAAGTCAAATTGGCAAAAACTTATAGATACAAGAAATCATTGTAAGAGTGATATAGCCACAGCCCAATGTATAGTAGCATAGTGAACAAAAGAACAATCAGTAACCGTAAAGCAGTAACTACTTGCGCGGCGATTCGCTCCCAACTACACCCTAAAGCAAATAAAATCCCTCCACAATATTTCCCTACGCGGACGGAAACCACAATAGATGATCTGAGAATCTCTCCTTCACCATGCTCACGATATTATAAAAAACTTATTATTAAGAAATGCTCAGCTGAGCTAGTCATTGTAATTTCCACACTCTACAAATGCCTTGCTGAATCCCACTTTTCTAGGCTGGAAGATGGGCTTTGTAGTACCAGTGCACAAGAATTTTGGTGAAAGGAACGACCCTCTTAATTATCGCCCTATCACTTTCCTCCCCCTCTTCGCTAAGATTTTTAAGATGATAATCCATTAAGCACTAGTACACCAGCATGCAAAAGCTAATTTTCTTTTTGACAAAAAGGAAATATCGTTCTACTGCTGATATTTTAACAGTCGTCTCTGAATGTACATACCATGCACATAAGGCGAGTGAAGCCAGGGCTGTAGCCTTCGATGTCTCAAAGGCCTTTGAGAAAGTCTGGCATAAACGGCTGCTAATGAAAATTAAATCATATGATATAACTGGAAGAATACCCAATATAATTATCTCCTTGTTAGACAATATGGCCATCCAGTTTGTCATTGGTAAACGTCCAACCAGGCCGCATAACATTTATGTGCGATTTCCTCAGAGGTCGACCATTCGACTGCTATTATTTCTGATATTCATAAATGACCTTCCTGATAATATTGAGTCCGAAATGAGTAAATTTGCTGCTGATACAACGCTCTGTAACATGCATGAGAGACGAACAGATGTACAAAAATTCGAGACAATGGCTGAATCCTTAAAAAGACCTTCAGACAGTAGTGGAATGATGAGGTTTGTGAAACTGACATTTAATGCGAGTAAGCCTTAGCTGCTCTCCTTTAACAATTACAAGTAGCCTCTCCAACCACCAATATCCATGACAAAAAACTACCTACCTGAGAATTCTTTTTTTAAACACTTCAGCTTAACATTCACAGGAAATATGTACCGGAATAAATACATTGACGACATTGCGAAGGCTGCTGCAAGGACGGTAGGCCCCCTTTACCGTGCTAGAAAACTGCTCACACCTGAGAGTATCCTGTACTTCTATAAGCCACTATTCACCTATGCATGGAGTATTGTTGCAGCATATGGGCTGGAGCATCTACCACTTGTTTCTCCCTCTTTGAGAAAGTCCCAAAATAGATCTCCATTCAAATAGGTTCCGCTTTATCAACTAGGCTCTAACTCCTGTCCCATCGCCGCAATGTTGCATCCCCGTGCGTGTTTTACAAGTATTTTAATGGAATGCGTTCTAATGGACTAATTGCACTTGCGCCCTCGCGATGTACATATTCCCGACAAACCCGCTTAATAACAAAATCACACCCTTTCACTTTTGAGATCCTTTAATACCAGAAAGTATTCTACTTAATAATCTTTATTCTTAGAACATCTAACCTTTGGAATTCACTTCCAGATACCTGCTTCTCAAACTATTGATACACAGAAGTTAACATGCATTGTAAACCAACACGTAGATTTTTCTTAGGCATGGTCCAAATTAGTAGCCCCTTACGTCCATGTGGCAATATACCTTGTTTGGGGTGCAGGTGATATATATATATATATATAAATATATATATATATATATAAATATATATATATATATATATATATTCACTCATCAGCATAACGGAAAAGAAGGTATTATCACTAAAAATAGCGATTCATATGCGGCTTTGTGACATAGTTAATTAACATCGAATGAATATTAAACAATGGTGGATAAGTAACAATTACATATAAAAAGTTTTAAAAAAATAGGAGCTAAAGTACATCGTTTAATAATTAGTCTTTTGCATAAATCGATAAGTTGAAAATAAACATGCTAATTGTTAGACATTCATTGTAATTTCTTTTTACATAAGGTTTTTTAAAGGTTTTAAAATAAATTGCTACCTAGAAAAATTGAAATAAGGATGTTAGTCTACATTGCACTGTAAAGAATCTACAATTGGTTTTCTAAAATTCGTTTTATATGTAACTACAAAATGAAAATGAAAAAGTCAAATATCATAGATCAATTGTGCTTTAAACAGAAACATTCCTTTTTCACGCGTCCCTGTCATATCAAAAGAACTTACTGTTTATTTTATATGCTTGGCCTTTGTGCTTGGGTTGTAATAAAACTTTAAATGCACCCGTGATGCTAGACGATATAAGATGTTTACTTTAGTGCAAATCACCTGTTCCTTTTTTCGATTATCGATACCTATCGAAGTCATTTCAATATAAACCGCATTAAATATATTGTATGAAATGTCACAAAATTGGTCTATCCCTTTCGAAACCTATAGAGAACAAACTTATGAAGACACACAAAGTTCTTATATATATATATATATATATATATATATATATATATATATATGTATATATATATACACACACACACATATATATATATGTGTGTGTGTGTGTGTGTGTAATTTGAGTTATTATATATATATATATATATATATATATATATATATATATATATATATGGTTACGTGCAAGATTATGTCTATGGGTTAACACACAACATATATTGGGGGAAAAATTAAAGAAAAAGATGAAGAGAAAAAAATTAATCGAATAGATGAATTATTAAAAAAATATTTGTAAGATAATTAAATCTGTGTTTTTTTTACTTGCTATGTTTTAATGGAGTTTGAGAAAATATATTTTACTTTGGTCAGAATATAAGATCAAAATATCAATATTTACCAAGAGTTCGGTTGTTTGTGAGGGTGTTTGTAAAAATGAATGTTTCAGGAAATCCATTCAACCGGATTTTATCCCAGGAAATGTATCATAATATTATATATATCATTATATTATAATAATAGTACATACGATGCCCCAACTTTGCGTTCCTTCTCAAAACTAATTTAAAAACCTATATGTAATATCTTTATATTAACATTTTTATCACCTCCCATTGTAAACTAGTATATTTTCTGCTCCTATTTTTACCGCTTTTATCCGTAGACCTTTTAGTATGCCTCGCCTAACTAATTCCTTTCTCTTGTCTTACTCTACTGAAAAATGTAATTTAGATACTGGAAATACCACTTTCAAATATAATACTGCACCCACATATTAATTGCTTTGAGGCAACTCCAAAAAAACAAAACAATAACATTGTTGAATAAAGGTAATTCTGTTCAATCTACCAGAAATTAAAAAGATATAGTCTTAATAAATATGTGATATAAAGTATTTTTACAATCGTAAACTGTTCAGCTCTTTCCTGGAACTGACTCAATAAACCACTCCTCTCTTACCCACACACACGCACACACACGCACACACACACACACACACACACACATATATATATATATATATATATATATATATATATATATACAAACACATTTTTTCAAATCGTCATTTGCTATTGAAATTTCCGGAACTGATTCTATATACACCATATTTTAGAAATATATGAAAAATAAAGTAATTATTATATCAATAACTTATTCAGCCATTTCACAAACCCAATATATACCCGAGCATTCTGGGGGTGATATTTACCATGTATTCATACATGATTGGACTATGCCATGCTTGTCTGGCAGGTTTGACAGTATGTCTGGCTACTGTATTCTGACTGATAGTACAGAGGCCCTAATTCTTTGATAGCTCTTAGAACAGCTGCTCTATCATCAGTTGTATAATATCGGAATATTTATAGTGCCATGTCACGCATAGGAATGGGACACTGCACTAATGTTCGGTGGGCATTCCTGAGGCCATGTTCCTATATATAAAGAGTCGGCTGATGGTCTACTTGGGTTGCATGATGCAAATCTGCTCTCTGTCTAGCACTTCTCACCCTAAACTGAAACTACAAAATAAAATGAAATAAAAACTCAATCCCAAATAACGATTAAAACAGACTCACACACTGACAACGATTCGTTTCCTCCCTTAAGGCTCGCATTTACAAATATCCGTGTACTTATAACTTACTTAGACAGAGTAGAATCTTTTCTTATAGCAAACAAACTATACTACCTTCTAGAAAGCCACGTATACATTGTGTTGGCTCGTACAGCTCTACAAGTTAACACCCACATTTATTGGTCACTGTGCAGAACATGAATCTGTAACTAACTCTGTTTCCAGACTCTCGACCCCACAACATATAAATAGAGGAAATCCAGATCCATATTCTGACACATTCAAGATTGTCCTAACTAGAAACAGAAACAGGGGAGATATCCACATCACCCAATGTATACAAGACTCCTGATCGCAAGACTATTCACTTCGACCACCTAGAAAGACACCGGACAGCGTACCACACCGACGCTTCAGCTGTAGAAATATACGCAACTCACAGCTTGCACAGAATCTCAGAGAACCAGTGAATGTCAAGTTGCAGACCCTGTGGATCAGCCATATACGAAGTACCATTGGACCCCCTTAGATATGCCATGATCTGTTCCACAAAGAAAACCATCGGCTATTAAAATAAGACAATTCGGGACTGGTTCGATGAGAGTTATAAGGTCATCTCCCTCTCATTGAAGCAAAACGTCTGACACGTCTAACGATGCAGAACAGCTACAACACTGAGAAGCCAAGGACACTTGGTTGCAAGGAAAAGCAACAGAAATGCAAAATACGTTGACCAGCGAGCTTCAATGCGACAAGCAAAGCAGTTTTCGGCCTCACACACTCATCACTGGGCAGACTAAAGGACGTGGACGACGGTATAATTATCACCGATATCGAAGGTATTCCAACAAGGTGAAGATTTCACTACGACACGCTCCTCAAATGAACAGACGATCTCTTGCAGATAACCCACAGCATACCGTTAGTCACTAGATTCCCCCCCCCGAATTTCAACAAAGCCCTTAAACGCATGAGACCAAGCAAATTTTCAGGAAACGACAACATTGTACTGGAGCTCTTCACTCATAGTGGCCGAGAGTTATATTAAAAATTTAGGAAACAATGCAACGGTTGTGACAATATAAAAAATATTGAGACTGTGAAAACTACAACAACTACCGAGAAATATATCTGTCAAGCATCGCCAACAAGAGCATCGTCTGCATTCTCCTAGACAGTCTCCTCAACATCGTCCTGCCAGAGTCCCAGTGTGGTGTTTGAGCTTCACTTGGGACCGTTGACATTATCTTCTTCGCATGGCAAATAAAATAGAGAAGCCCCTAACATTCACAGCTCGTAATTTTTTTATGACATAAAAAGGCATTCAACAAAGTACTCTGACTTGCTCTGTGTGTAGAACTTACTAGGTTTGTCTGCCTGCTCGACTTTTTCATGTTGGAGAGTGGGTCACCATAACTTCATCTCGGACTTTGTCTCCATTACTGGTAACCTGAAGCAGGGATTTATCGTGGACTGAACGTGTCTTTCTCTCTACCCTGCAGCGATGCTTAATGAGATACCTATGACCTTCACCTTCACCGAGGTGCACAACTTATATGATCTTTTGACACAAAAAAAACAGCCTCAATTAACTTTTGTCCGGGGAACAGGGCGGCGCTGACGTCCTGCCCCCTGATGCATTTCCCGCACAATTTTGGGATAAATGTCCATAACTACCACATTGGAAACAGCGCGGGCGCCCTCGCCCCTTGTTAGTACAACTTCTTGCGAAATGGCCTCGCTGGCCGCAGCAGAAACATCTCCCATTGGTCGTGGGTCTTAAACTGGGACTCTTTTCAGCATTAGTCTTGACTGCCTTCGCCATCATTACAACTGGTTCCCTCAGGTCCTCCTCATCTCTGATAATGGCTCGAGCGCGTTCTAACAAATGTTCCATGGGCGTTACAGATACGCTGGTGGAAGCCATCAACAGTTGCTTAAGATGGGTGGGAAGGCTGGCCACAAATGCATACGCCAGTGTTTGCTCTGACACTCCATTGCTAAATAGAACTGCAAGTTTCTTCAGCTCCGCGAAGAAGACGTCCACGGTTTCTCCTAGCATGAGCTTCCTAGAGGCAAATGTTTCGTAGACCGTGCAGGGATCCATAGCAAATGCCTTGTATAAATCATTTTTTATACAGGTAACATCAGCCTTCGCCACGGTACTAAGTTGCTGATATACACTTAGGGCGCCTCCAGCTAATCTCAGAGGAATCATGGTATGCACCCCCTTGTCTTCACAGAGGTTGCAGGTCAGCTCAACCCTTTCGACCCAGTCGACAACAGAAGTGGATCCGTCGTATTCGGGTATCAGTTTTAAATCAAACTTTGCTCCAGCCATAGTTGTCCAGGAAAAGAGACAAAACGAAATCGCCGAAATAGCTTATGACCTTCACCTTCACCTTCACCGAGGTGCGCGACTTGATACAAAAAAAAACAGCCTCTTAATCACCTGCTAACGCACGCGTCACTGTAACGTCCAATGAAAACAAAAACAACCTTCTCACTCGACCTGCCTTTTATACCACTATCTCAACCCCACCTCTTGCGCATGGGCCCGGAGATTCCTGGCAACCTCGAGACTTCCGTTTATAAAAACCCAAGTTTTGTTGTCGCGCATGCCTACACAAGGCACAAACGCGTGGGCGTTTGTTTTATTGGTAAGTACTACAATACCTCCACGCACCCTAAATTTACTTCTGTTGCCGTAATTACTATCAATGGCCAACCGCTGGAATAAGTAGATCAGTTCTCGTATCTCGAAAATATAAAGCATTCTTATATAAAGATCTACATGCAGAAAAGACGTGGAGAATAGAGTCAAAGAAGCCCACTTCGGTTTTGGCCGATTCAATTGACGCATATATCAAATCCACTTACGGTGGTCAGGAAAACTATGGTCTTCTGGGCACAAGTTCTCTTCACCCTTTGATACACTTTCGAAACTTCGACCTATATAGAAGCGATTAAAAAGTCTAGAACGCTTCTAAGCATCAGAAACTAAGCTAAATCCTCATCAACTCTTGGGAGACTTACACCACATACACATAAGTGCTGGCCGCTTTATCTGGAAAAAATAGATTGGGCTTCTTTAAAATGGGTTACCTTATATCAATGACCTCCCTAAACACATACTTAAATCATTCGTTGACATCTATGCTGATGACATGACCATCTACGGCAACACATCAAAGGCTGTAAATGACAAAGTTCTCTCTGATTCTCTCTCCTCTGATCTCGAGCTCGTGGTTCAGTGGGGGAAGATGTGGTTGGTTACCTTTAATGCATCCAAAACCAAACTCCTATCCTTACATCATCAACGCTCTGATCCCCAGCTGGCATCAATTGTGATGGATGGCTCTCGTCTGGGTGAGGCCCCGTGTTTTGACAAGCTTCTGGGTTTGACCTTTACTCCTGATCTGAAATGGAACACGTACATCAAGTCTGTTGCCAAGGTCGCTGGAAAGATGGTGGGATCCTTCTACCGCTCCAGAAGATATCTCATTACTGACGCAATTCTCTATCTATATAAAAGCCAAGAACGTCCAAGGATGGAATACTGTTGCCATATCTGGGCAGGAGCTGCCAAAAACAGCCTATCATGCCTTGACAAAGTACAAAATAGACTTCGTGGTTTAGTGGGGGATGCCCTTTTCTCTACCCTGCAACCCCTCTCCCACAGAAGAGACGTTGCGAGCCTATCCTTGTTTTATTGTTATTTTCATGGCAGGTGCTCGTCTGAACTCCAATCCCTGGTCCCCCTCGCCAATCTTTCACGAAAAACACCCGTCCAGCTGAATCCACTGTGAAAATTTCCCCCACTCTATATCTGAGCCTAAATCAAAACACGGATTCCATGAACAAAGCTTCTTTCTTAGAACTGCACGCCTGTGGAACTCTGTTCCGTCTGCCTGCTTCCCTCCAGACTACAACTTGGATGTCTTCAAGTCCAATGTTAACAAATTCCTAATGAACCGCCCCCTTAAGTAAACACTTCATCAAATCTCCACACTAACGTAATGTACTTGCAATAACCCTTATCCCTGAGTGGCTTCCGGGCCTTGATAAGTGGTGATCACTGTGTAAAATATATATATATATATATATATATAAATATATATATATATATAATGATAATAATAAATATATATACTTATTATTATTATTATTATTATTATTATTATTATTATTATTATTATTGGCTCACATGGAGCTTTCACACAAATAAACAAACGATCTGATTGGAAACCTGTGGTGTTCTCTGGAGGCTGAGTGACAAGAAGTCTCGCCAGACGTCCAGTTCTCTCCACCTCCTTCGATAGCATTAATTAATTAATTTGCATCATCGCAACAGCCGCTTACCATTTATTTCTCGTTGGCAGTGGCCATTGGTTTATATTGGAATTTAAGTGGCACTAAGCCTCCCCAAGGTCCCAGTTCTCTTTGCGCTTGTCCAGCTAAGATCTGGCTGGCGCTCTCTCCTCGGTCTTGCAGTCCTTCTTGATCCTTCTCAGCTCTTTGGTGTCACTTTTTTGGGGGGAGAAGCGGCGATGAAACTATGGGGGGATGTATGATGGGGGTGTAGAGCTTGAAGATATGCAGCTTCGGTGTTCTTCATTCCCTGTAACGCTTATTCGTTATATTGTCTTCTTGTATTATTCTCCGCATTCAAGGGTATTCCTTAATATTTCCATCGTTTTCATTATCGTTAGTCGTTGTACTTTTGCAGTTATTTCTCTGATTCCAATTTCTGAGATTCTTTTTTAAAAGTTTAGAATACTCGTCCTAAGGCGATATTTATATGTTATTTTAAACAAAAATGTTATTAATTGGACGAAAGTAGTTTTCATTTTGTAAAAATCATGCTGTGAGTGTTAAAACAAGATACATATAGGTACATAATGTTTTCATCGCAAAGTGAAACGTCAGCAGTTTTCAACAGGTTGAATTATCTGCATGGAACTCTGAAGAACAATTTTCTTCCCTTCTTGGATGTTCTTGTTGAACGTTCGCGAGGGGGCTTTCTCACTACCATTTATGGGAAGCCTACTTTCACTGACTTGTCTGTGAACTAGTCGTCTTTTGTACTCAAATCACGCTAGGTAAGCATCATTAATACATTAGTATTAGTTAGTACATAGAGCTCTCATGATATGTTCACCTAATAGATTAGATTCCGAACTTTATAAGATAAGGGAATACTTAACAATAATGATTTTATATTGAACTTTATTGATGATTGCCTTGACAAGAAGGTTGATGATTTTAATCCCCTAAAATCTTGGACTTGTGAAGTGCCATGTTTATTAAAAGCTTCCGTGGATTGGGGACAAGTGTATTAAATTATCTAAACAGAGTATTAGTAGTGTTTATAAATGCGTCTACTATGTTTCCTTGCGTTTGGTATATACTACAATACCTGCTTTTCCTTCTTTTCGCAAATATAGTTTACTCTACTTCCAAAACAGTAATATTGTTTATCAATTTAAATGCCAGCGCGATGCTGGTTACGTCGGGCGAACATGTTTGCATGTGCTAACTCGTATAAACCAGCACGTTCAGTATAAAACCAGACAGGGGAGGGTAGGATCTGGTAGTCTTCCTCCTTCCGTAGCCTTGGACTTTACTATTAGACAGCATTTTGTTGACAATCTATGCTGTGCCGATAAATATAAAATAGAGTGCTTCGAGGTGTTACACAGAGCAGACTCCAAAAAAACATTTACAGATTTTGGAGTCTCTATTTCGGTTCAAAAACCTTCTTTTTGCCGGAAAAGGGAGACAACAAAAGCATTATTTCTCTTTGGGGAACTTTGACCATTTTTTCCCTCGTATTTTTTTCTCCCTCATTGATTTCGTCGCTTTTAAACGCCGTATATCCAGATTAAATATTTCTTTTAATCGTGTTTTTCTTAATTTTTGGCACATCCTAATTCCCCCGTAGTGTAATTCTGATATTCTGCCAATAATATTGTTTTGCTTGTTATCGAACTTTTTCATGAAGAGATGATAGCCGAAAGAGATCTCGAGAAATTTCCATATATTTTATTTGTCTCGCCCTCTCTCTCTCTCTCTCTCTCTCTCTCATATATATATATATATATATATATATATATATATATATATATATATATATGTATATATGTATATATATATATGTATATATATATATATAGTTGTGTGTTTGCACTAAATTCTTTACATAACTTTATACAAGGGGTGTGCAATAAGTAATGCCCCTGACCCACTTCCAGTTGTCTGATCTAGCTGAAATTTTGTATGTATAATGATTTATATCTCTAAAGATTATGTGGCAACGTACAGCTCTGAACTAATTGTAGTTTCTGTTTTACAGGTGTTTCAACTAAGTCAGGTATGAAATGGAGCCTGTTGAATGTCGAACTGTGACCCGGTTTTTGTATTTGAAAGGACGCACGCCACAGGAGACTTTTGATGAAATGAAAGAAACTTATGGTGATAATGTCCCATCATATGACCTTGTAAAACGCTGGCATCGTGAATTCAAATATGGCCGGAAATCTGTGGAAACATCTTCCAGACCTGATCGCTCCCCCCCCCCCACTTTCTGCCATTGATGAGGCATCTGTCCGTCAAGTTGAGGCTGTCATTTTGGAAAATCGGCCCATTACTATTCGCCAAATAGCCCAAGATGTCAAGATTAGTACAGGGTCTGTGGAAACTATCATTCATGACCATTTGCATATGCATAAGGTGTCTGCCAGATGGATTCCCAGGTTGCTCACACCATTCCAGAAGTGAGAACGCGTCGAGTGCTCGAGGATGAATTTGGAGATGTGCCAAGAAGATGAGTCAATTTTTTTCAAAACCTGGGTCCATCACTATGATCCAGAGACCAAAGCCCAGTCAATGTTGTGGAAGCACTTAGACTCACCACCTCCAAAGAAGGCAAGGGTGCAGCCCTCCGCTGGCAAGGTCATGCTCATAGTCTTCTAGGACCAGAACGGAGTAGTGATGACAGATTTTCTGGCAAAGGATATCGCAATGAACAGATTATGCTTCACTTTTGTAGAAAATTAAGGGAAGCTATCAAAATCAAGAAGTAGGGGCAAGATCAGCAAAGGTACCCTCCTCATGCAGGACAACGTTCCGGGTCACAACTCGCATGTCGCCATGATCAGAAGCACATGCGTGTGGTTATGAAATTCTTCCCCATCTTCCCTACTCTCCTGACATTGCACCCTCCGACTTTCACCTCTTCCTAGCCCTGAAGTTTTGTTTGAAAAGGAAAGCGTTTCCCAGATGATGCAGCCTTGATTTCTGAAGTCACGTCATGGTTGGAGGACAAACCTGGGGTGTTCTACAAAAACGGTCTCAGAGCTGCATCAAACGATGGGAGAAATGCATAACTCTGGGTGATTCCTATGTAGAGAAAGACTAATAACTGTGCAAAGTTTCGTTGCTCTACTCCTATGGGAAGTGGGCCAGGGGCATTACTTATTGCACGTCCCTCGTATGTAAAAAGATGTAGAAAATCAAATAGAAAATCAATACTAACCCTTTTTGACTAATTGCTCTTTAATATCACGCATTTTTGGATGCATTTTTAAAGTTCAGCCGTTTTCGTTAGTTTTATATATTAGTTCATTGCTAATGAGTAATTTTTGTCGAAAAGCTTTTATTTTTAGTTGACCCTTAAATGTTTTTCATACGAGACGATCTCTTTGAATTTTTGTATTTCAATCGCGAAAAAATAGTTTACTAATTTGTAGCAGATTGGCTTAATAGGATATTTTCAATTATCTCCTGTGTTATTTCGAAATTTATTTTTTTACATTGTTTTATCACTCATTAAATCTGTTCCATTGATTTTATCATGCAATGATAAATGGTTTATGAGATTCTCTGCTCCACTAATTGTTTCCCCTTCTCAAAAGAGTATACATTTTAGCAGAGTATACATCCTGTTATTAGATTAGAAAGTTGACCTTTGTAACGCCCGATAAGCTCTTATTTCATACATATATAATTATTATAGGAGTAAATTTTGGGGTTGATAAGTACTGAATAATCAGTCAAAATATATGGCATGACTTTATTTGATTTAAGCGTCGGAAGCAAAGAGTAAATTAGCAAGAGAGAATAATATAAATACCAACTTTTTTCTCCCATATTTAGGTTTTATACTTCACAGTAAATATCTGTTCTGGTATTACATTTTATTTTTTCAGGATTACAACATCTCAGCACAACAGAGCGACTCTTTTTGGGGATATGTAACATCCACTGCTTATAGAAAAAGTAGAGTCTAGTCTATCTGTGAATGGTTTTTGCCATTTTATTTTTCGCATATATATATATATATATATATATTCAGGATTACAACATCTCAGCACAACAGATATTATATCTATGTGTTATATATATATATATATATATATATATATATATAATCCATAGATAATAAAACGACTGCAGAAATTCCTTTCTCGACCCAAATATCGTAGGTTTACAACAACATATTCCGAATACACATTGAATACATCTACGCTATTAGCCACTATCTTATGTAACTTTCGAATACCTTTGTAGACACATTCAATCGTGATAATAAAATACTAAATTACATCCTAAAAGCAAAACCTCACAATCACAATATCTTAAACGGTAAAGGGTACCTATTTTTTCTCTAAATATTTAGCCTTGTGGAGGACTGGGTCGCCTGCTTATGTAATTGCAAACCCATCCTTCACGATGCAAGCTAGTGCTTCCACTGCCACTAATCAACACCGGAAGGATGTCTACATATTCCACATATTCTAACTGGCCCATTCAAACACATATATATCATTCACCTTTCCATGTAATGGCAAGCAATCTACGAAAGCTTAGTGTAAGCAACAGTAAACGTAGTCACTAGTTTTGTCTTTTCTTCGCCAGCCTCTCGAACCAAAGGTTAAGTCCTTCGTCACCCTTACTCAAGGCACGCCTCCATCCTGGTCTATTTTCGGCTAGCTCCTCCCACACATTCACATCGATGCCAGGAGCGATCAGATCCCGTTCAGCCGCGATTTTAAAGCGCAGCACCGGGAGACCGCGGCTTCTTGATCCATTAGCCAGTTCCTGTATCCTTAGGGAGACGGCATCACAACTGTCTTCTTCACACTTATTACCAGTGCGAACTCCGCGCAAGCAGCGCTCAATTTGTCAAGCGGCCGCTGGAGTCCACTTGCGTAGTGCGAGACCAATGCAGCATCGTCTTCAAAAAGCAGCTCAAGTATTAGGACTTTTCGAATCTTGGTTTTGGCGCGTAGGCGAGCCAAGTTAAAAAGTTCTCCATCAGAGCGAGTATTAAGGAACACACTGTCTTCGACCTCGTGATTTCCAAAAGCGTGGTGCAGAAGAACTGAGAAGATGCCAAACAGTGTGGTACTGTGGGAGCAAACACACACCCTTGCTTGACTCCACTGCACACAGGGAAGTTGTCAGACATGTCACCCTCGAAGAAGACTGCAGCTGTCATGTTATCATTGAGCGATCTTATCAAACTAAGAAAAGTTGGTGGACAGCCCAACCTTTGTAGGATGGCAAACATATCATCTCTACTGACCATGTTAAAAGCTTTCGTGAGGTCCACAAATGCGATATGGAGCGGTCTACGTTGTTCTCTGTATTTTTTCCTGGATTTGACGCACTGAAAATATCACGTCCGTGGTTGAGCGCCCGCTGCGGAAGCCGCATTGCGATTCTGGATAATCGCCTTTTGCAATTTGCTGGAGCCTTGGAAGGACCACTCTGGCAAAGACTTTACCGGTGACACCGAGTAAAGATATACCACGGTAGTTATTGCAATCTCCTTTGTCACCTTTCCTGAATAAAGTCACAGTTTTAGCATCTTTCATAGCTGTTGGAAATTTTCCTTTGTACCAACTGGTGCAGAGGAGGTCGTACAAGTGCGGGAGCAGGAACCTATCACACTTGAGCAGGTCTGCTGGAATCTCGTCCGTACCTGGTGCCTTCACTACATTCGTATGTTGGAGAGCTACTTCGAGTTCTGATATAGTTGGAATGTTGTCCAGTTCGACTAGCGTGTCGAAGCTCGGAGTGGAATTTAAAGCAGTGGCAGTGATGTTGCGCGATTCGCCATAAAGTACAAAGTAGTACTCCACCCAGCGTTCAAGCTGCTTCATCGAATCAGTGATGAACTCCCCTGTAGTAGATTTTAAAGGGGAAACTTTATTTGCACACGGTCCAGTTGCCTTGCGGAGTCAACGATACATCACACGTAGTTTACCGCAGTTAGCAGCAGTCTGGATTTCGTCGCACAGGTTGTCCCAGTAGTTGTTTGCACACTGCCGAGCAGTTTTCAGGATTGACTGCGAGCCTCTTTCAGCTTGGACAGGGTGCTGCGTGTCGACCTGCTCACATAGTTCTTGTGAGCATTGTTTTTGGACAGTAGTAGAGGTTCTATGATTTCTGCATTCTCAGCCATCCAGTCTTCGCTTGATTCCAAAGGATGTGACTGCAGCGTCATGCTCGCAGTCTGCAGGATTTATCCTGGTTCACTACTTCCGCTGGTGCAGAATCTCTCAGCTTATTTTCAGGCGCAGTGCAAAACGCACTGATGCTGTCGTTTTTCTTCATTGCAGGCGTGTTGAGACTACGACGTGGTCTTGGCTTACGTGGTGCAGGATTCGGGAGATCGAGTTGCGTCAGCACGAGTGAGTGGTCGGTATCACCATCGGCGAAGTGGTAGGTTCTTGATCGTTTGACAGAACCGATGTGTTATTTTCTCCACAATGTAAGATCCAATTGGTGCCAATGTTTTGAACGAGGGTGTCTCCAAGAGCACCGATGACACATTTTCTGTTTGAACCAGGTGTTTGCAATACAGAGTCCCTGTTGACTACAGAGCTCCAGAGTTCTTTGACGATTTTCATTTATTTTACCAGTACCGAAGTGACCAATGATGTAAGGCCAGGCAGTGTGGTTTGCACCAATTTTGGCGTTGAAGTCTTCAAGTACTAGAGGTGATCGCTGGCTGGGATCCTGCTCAGTATTTCGTTGAGACAGTCGAAGAATTCATCCTTCACATGATCTTTAATGACAGTAAGTGGCTTCAACTAGCCGATATTGGAAAAAATGACCGACAGTGAAAGCCAAATTATTTAATTTGGGTCACGGCCGCCAGTGTCCGGTATTTTTCAGGGGTGGTACTGGCCACCACCAACAACAACACCCGTAGTTTAATTTGTTTCCAAGGGGGTCATTTAACGATTCCGTTCTGTATCTGTCATGCTTCACCGGGCAACGCTGTTTAACAGGTCCTGCTATATATATATATATATATATATATATATATATATATATATATATATATATATATATATATATATACTTATAGGTACGCATATATATATATTCATATAAATATATATTCATAAAATTGCAACGATGATTTGTTATATACTAATGTTATTATTATTAGATATATATTTCTTAGTGAGAAGAGTAAGAGTCTTAGTGAGAGTTTGTCGTATTACAAGTGATGTTGTATCTTAGAGAGAGATGTTGTTGTAAGAGAGATTGTTCGTTTATAACGGTTCATATATATTAAAATATTCATACTTAGAAGTGTTGCAGAAGGAGAAGCTCTTTGAGTGAGGAGATAGTGTTCATACAGTCTTAGTGTAGATATGAGATGTAGAGTTCACATTGTGGATATGAGATATCGAGACGTGTATGTAATGACATTTTATAATACATATATATAGACATATAATAACAATTCAATTTACCTTTTTTTAGAATCGCAACACAAGACGACGTTTTATAAAACACATGATGGGTTTATTTCTTCACACGACTGGCCGTGGGAGCTTTGCGTCCAAGAATTCAAAGCTTCACATATTAAGTTTCAAAATGTTATCGTCTCGCTTCTAAACGATTGAAACCCATGCCTGGACCCAGACTATCGTCCGTCGATCTCAAACTCCTCTGGGTTTCTCACTGACTCTCTAACTTTCTATATTGAGACATCCATGCATGTCCGGCCACGTGAGCAAAATTCACGTGACACCAACATGCGCGACTTTGCACGTTTCCGACATTGTGATTTCCCAATAACCTATTTTTTTCTTTGATGTTTTTACAAAGGAATTCAACCTACATATCTAATTTATTTAACCCATATTTTATTATCCGCATTCTTTCTAACAATTGAATAGTTTATTTATTATTTATTTAATCCGAATTTACAATTTACTGGACATTCCATTGTAACCTATTGTTCTTTAAAACTTATGTCCAGGGTTCGATTTCTGCTTTCTCTCACTTTATTTTCATTTTAACTAATCTCTCTTTTTATACTTACATGGAAAGGGGACAGCCCTTATCATGTAACAGATTCAGCTCAATGAAAATAGATTTACACTTTCAGAGCATATGTAACTTTATTAAACATTTAAAAATGCCAGAAATGTACACCTATTTCACACTCATATTGCTAAAATTACTGCGTCTTACACTTGTTTCATTGCATGGCATGAATCAAACAAATCATTAGAGACTTTCTCGTAGTTACAGTTTTCTATTTCGTTCAAAAGGGAAGGTAATTTATAAATGCATTCGAGAGGTTTAAACGAGAAAAAAAATTCAAAATCCAGTAAAAACCGTAAACACCCTCACATGTTAAATATAAAACATTAAAAACATACCTATATACAGAAGAAAGAACAAAGTTCAATAGGCTTATCCTTAAACCGTATTTGAATTCATACAAAGCTATTAACATTACTAGATATTTCCTATTTATACTATTAGGAGGCGAATAAAGGAAACAGTGATAAAAATAATAACATTTTATTCTTTGATGAACTAATGTAAAGTTTCTGATGATTTGCTTGGTTTATGCCATTCAATGAAACATGTGTAACATAAACTAATTTAAACAATATGAATGTGCATTTAGTGCATGTTTCTGTAATTTTGGAATGTTTTATGCTTACGTATTAATATCGGTATATTCATATATTATTTCATACATCAACATAAATAATTATAACGACATATATGCATTGCTTTTCAGTATTTACTATAACGCCGTTACACGATTATTACGATATTATCCACATACACTCATTAACCTTTATCCTTGAGTGGTCTCCGAGCCTTGATAATTTGTGGCGCCTTTCTAAAAAAGTTCTTAGTTGCTAAAACGTTTGGAGGTATATTTCCCGAAATAGTTTGTTTTTCATTATTCTCATATGTCACTTAAATGTAAAAACAAAACAAAAAACTTGGACTTGTATGAACTTGTAATTTAGTTTATGCTTATATCTTCTCTTTTGCTAATTTGCATACATGCTTTAACGGCTGCTGCTAGTATTTTCTGCTAACTAGCTAACATTCAGCTGCTGATTTTTTCACACGTGCCCATACGCGCACTGTTACATACTTGATTACCTCATAGTGAATGAGGTAATTCTGTTCAAATTTGGACCATAGCGAATGAAAACATGTCATAGTACTAAGAAAGAATCAATACTTACGAGAAACGTATCATCCAATTGAGCAGATAAACTATAGTATATGTCGAATAGATGATTGATAAATTGTAATAATATTATTTCGGTAAAAAATATAGTATATCGTGGAAAGATAACATTGTCGTCTTACAAAAGATGATATGATTCCATTTCCGTTTGATGAAAACCGTTATTTTTTGTTGCAGATCATCTACAAGTAAGGCAACTGCGTATAATCTCAAGAGCGATAGGAGCTTTTATTCATAGCTGAAAGTGACACAACGTTCAATGTGCGAGATTGGAGATAAGCTGTTGTATGACTCATACTCTTCACTGATCTAAGTTGTGACAACACACCCATTGTCAGCACCCACAAAATGATAATCCGGACGGTTCAATGCTTGAAAGCACAACTCAACAACGATACCGTGCATGGTTATGGTCTTTGGTGTGGTTTCAAATGACGGCCACACCACGCCACTTCACATTCTCGATATCGGCTTGGAAGTAAAGACCAAAATGTACTTCGCTATGCTGAAGACTGTGGTGACCCCCTGATGCAATCAGGTGGGCGGTTGCAGCAAGACTCGGCGTCACCCCACAAACCCCAAAAAAACCTATGCTTGGCTTCAGAAGTAGTGTCGCAACCTTCTATCACTTGTCTCCACCTCCACCGACCTCAACCCGCTGGACAACTTAGTTTAGTCATACGTCGAGAAAATCACAAACATTACCTACAACACTAAAGCCAGCCTGATCGACGGCATCCGCCGAGTATTCATCGAGCTCACGCCGGCGCTTGTGGAAAAGGCATGCTTCTAGGCAGTGATTGAGGCTGCAGGCGACTACATTGAATAGATGTAAACTCTACTACATAATAAAGTTACGTAAATTGATTTTTCTAACAACAGTTTTTTTCAAATAAATTTGTGGTGTTGTTTCCTTAAGGCGGCAATTTTATTATTTGTAATTAATTGTAATTAGGATATAGTTTCCGATGGATAACTAAATCCCCATTATATATATATATATATATATATATATACTAGCATTTCAGCCCAGTAAAAAATAATAGAAAACGCGGTCAATTTTTATAATTTGATCCCTATTATGACCCCTTAACATTTGTAGTTTTGGGCGCCAATAAAGTTATTAAGTTAGATCCATGTCCAAGGAACCTCTATCTAATATTGTAAGTGTTTAGACCCAAAAATGTCGGAGGAGTTTGCTAGAGTTCTGAAAGGTGAAATCGTTGAACTTTGACTCCTTAACAGTATCATTTTTGGTCGAAAACCGATCACATCGATTTTACAAAACCACAGTACACTGTATATCAAATTTTGAGTCTGTAGACTATAAATTGACAGAGTTATTGCGCAGGGAAATGTACACACACATACACAGACACAGACACACAGACATGTTAACTTTCATAGATATCCTAACATGGGTGTCCGGCGTTGCCCGGGTGTTTGGAGGTGTATGCCGAGCAAAAAAAAAAAGAAGGTCAATATTTTAAAAATTTGACCCCTATTATGACCTCTTAACATTTACTGTTTTGGGCTCTAATCAAGTTATTAAGTTAGGACCATGTCCAAGGAACGTATATCTATACTATCAAGTGTTTGGAACCAAAATTCTTGGAGGAGTTGGTAGAGTTCTCAAAGGTCAAAGCGTTGAATTTTGACCCCTTAATAGCCAAATTTCTGGCTGAAAACAGATCAGATAGATTTTCTTAAATTTCACTACCCTGTATATCAAAGTTCGAGTATGTAGACTAAAAATTGACAGAGTTATTGCGTATTGAAATGTACACACGCGCACGCACACACACATACAGACACTTTCACTTTTATAGATATAAAAATAATAGCTAGTTACATAGATTTGTTTAAAAAATATATACGCATACATAAATATATATGAAAACAATTTTGTGTTTACTATAAACTTTTTTCGCAAATATCATGCAAGTATAAATCTTTTAGAATATCTGCATGCTTACACGTAATAGCAACTAATAGGGAATTAATTAAAATGAAGGTTTAAAAGAATATGCAAATTAGCTAGATCGTTTGCTAGTGAGTGCAATTCCACAACCAAGATATAAGAAAATTGTATTTTCTTTTTAAATAAATAGAAAAGGGGGGTTTTAACATGAATATCGAGACACATAAAAGAAAACCGAATTTATAGTTTACCGGGTGTTTGGAGGTGTATGCTGAACAAAAAAAAAAAAGAAGAAAACACACACACACACACAAAACGGTATTTTTTTAAACTTTGACTCCTATTAACATTTATTGTTTTGAGCTCAAATCAAGTTATTAAGTTAGATCCATGTCCAAGGAACCTATATCTAAAATGTCACGTGTTTAGACCCAAAATTATCGGAGGAGTTTGGTAGAGTTCTCAAAGGTCAAATCGTTGAACTTTGACCCCTTACAACGAAATTTCTGGCCGAAACCCAATCACATCGGTTTACCCTGTGTATCAAATTTCGAGTCTGTAGACTGGAAATTGACAGAGTTATTGCGTAGGGAAAAGTACACAGACAGACACGTTCAATTTTATAGATAGATTAGCATTTCAGCCCGGCTTTATCCGGGTGTTTGTGTTGTATTATAGTGTGGCTCCCAGGTTGGGAAATCGTAATAGTGCGTAGGACTCCCTGACAATGGTACATAGCAGTTTTAGTTACGTCGATCGTCCGTAGGTTCACTTGTTTACTAGGCGGTTGTGATGACAACGAGTTAAGACTAGTGAGTTATCTCACCTTAGACTGGCACTTTTTCTTTATCTTGCCTCTCGTCAATTGTCAAAAATGTCATAACAACGTTGAACCTGAAACAAAGCGTTTGACGACTTAGAACGATCAGCTGTAACTTAAAAACATGCATTAAAAGACGTAAGTCACAATTGTGTTTGTTTTTGTATAAAATTATATTTTACAATATAGTTACAATTTAAAACAAATCGTTTTTTTTCTTTTGGTGGTTCTGAAGTTCACAGTTAGCAGTTTTCTCACAGTGCTCTGAGGAGGGAAAAATGACGCTTCGACAATACGGTCTTCAGCAACACATGCTTTTCCGTCTCTCTCTCTCTCTGCTCTATCTATCTCCCTCTCCCTCTCTCTCTCTCTCTATTCTCTAATAGAGACACACAGAGAGAAAATAGAAAGAGTAAGAAAGCCAGAGAGGGGGGGGGAGAGATGCTCTTTAACATTTGGAGGTGTATGTTGGAAAAAAAGCGGTCAATTGTTTTACCTTTGACCCTTGTATGACCCCATAACATGTATTGTTTTGGGCTCGAATAAAATTATTAAGTTAGATCCATGTCCAATGAACCTATATCTAAAATTTCAAGTGTTTGGACCCAAAATTGTCGAAGGAGTTTTATCTTTGACCCCTTAAGAGCAAAATTTCTGGCCGAAGATTATCACAAATATTTTCCCAAATCTCAGTACCCTGTATATCAAATTTCAAGTCTGTAGACTTAAAATTGATTGAGTTATTGCGTAGGCGAATGTACACACACAGACAGACACTCAAACACGTTCACTTTTATAGATATACTAGCATTTCAGCCCGGCGTTGCCCGGGTGTTTGGAGGTGTATAATGAGTAAAAAAAAGGGGGGACAATTTCTTTTAACTTTGACTCCTATTATGACCAATTAAGTTTTATTGATTTAGGCTCAAATCAAGTTATTAAGTTAGATCCATGTCCAATGAACCTATATCTAAAATTTCAAGTGTTTAGACCCCAAATTGTCACAGGAGATTGGTAGAGTTCTCAAAGGTCAAATCGTTGAACTTTGACCCCTTAATACCCACATTTCTGGCATACGAAATTTCTGGCCGAAACCCGATCACAAATATTTTCCCTAATCTCAGTACCCTGTATATCAAATTTCTCAGTCTGTAGACTAGGGAAATATACACAAACACACAGACAGACACTCTGACACGTTCACTTCTATAGATATATAGATAGATAAATATATATATAATGGAGATTTAGTTATCAATCTGAATTAACGCATATCTTATTTTTCTTATTTTTCTTTTATTAATATTATTAGATTTTTTCCCCTTTTCCTTGTACATATTTGTGAATTATTCCACAGATTTGTGCCTTTTGGATTATTTTGGACATTCTTCCAATTACGCGATTTCCTTGGATTTTACTTGTGCGAATGGAAATTTAAGTAACTTTCTTGGATTTAAATTTTTGGATTTTACCGTCATTGGATACTTTACCTTTCACCAGATTATCCATTCACGTTAAATCACTTATTTTATTCACCATATTCGCTCTGCTTCACGTTTTGTTATCAAGTAAGATCTTTGACTTACTTGCAGTTTCATCAAATACTTTTGTATGCAAAAATGCGATCCCACATTTTGCTAATTCCTACTCTCTGATAAGAAGGAAAGTATTTCTTCGAAACTCCGCGGATTAAGGACTATCCACTTATGAAGTATTTATTTTTCAGATTAAATATATTTTTAATTCTTTTTCGAAGTGTTTTTAACATGTTTTATTAACTATTTGCTCCTATATATATCTATCTCTCTCTCTCTCTCTCTCTCTCTCTCTCTCTCTCTCTATATATATATATATATATATATATATATATATATATATATATATATATATATATATATATATATATATGGGGTGCGTGTGTGGGTTTAGCAGCAGATCAGAATATAATCATCACTATCGTTTTCAAACAAAAAGACAAGACAACATATATCTGCTGCTTATGTCGGATTCTCTCCACCATTTGTCTCAATATCTCTCTGTTGAAATAGCGTCTCGTTTGCTTTGTGACTTTACAAGATTTTAATCTCTAGTCTGTTTTGCAATTTGTTTTCTTTATAATACTGGATGTCCATTTTAATTTTGTAAACATATAAAGAATGGTCACAGTAGAATAATACACGTCAACAAGCGTTTAGTTTTTTTATTAACGTCATTAGATAAGAACACAGACCCCCCAACTATATCGTCTAAACATTAAAAGCATCTAAAACGTTTATATGTTATGAGCCTTAAGCGCAATTCGATATAAGTATTAACGTTTATGTGCTAGTAAAAATATCTTAACAGTTATATTACATAAATTCTTACATACTTTAATTGAAATAATTTTTTCCGCAGATAATTTCATAACACCCACTTTTGAGTTGTGAAAAGCATTGAATTTCTGTCCAAATCATTCATTTACTACTCGAAAATATTTCTGATTTTTTCTTTTTAAAACTCGATATCAATTTACTTCAAAATTATTCGAATGAGTAAACCTAACTTATATTTCATTTTACGAAAATTTTCGATGACATTTTTCATTCGAAGCGTAAATATTGTCATATTTTTATCGACACAAAATTAAATTACAAAAATATTATCTTTTTATATATACCAGCAGACATACTCGGAGTTACCCGGACAAAAGTGTATTTCTATTAAAACCTTTATCTATTTACCTCTCTATCCGTCGCTCTATAGTTTTCCCTCACTCTTCTCATTCCCGCTTTCCTCCTCGGCCAACTTCTCTGGACATGTGAAGGCAACACCTAATCGAGGAAGGAAATTCATTATTAAATACAAATAATTATTTTCTTTTGTAAATAAAATAATTTAAAAATGAACATGCTCCTGACGAGATCTGAGCTAGCTTATGATCGAGGAATTTGTATTTAAATAAGTAATTTGAGATGGCTTTAACCCAGGACAACATGAAAGCGTAGCTTTCCTCTATTGTCTATTAAGCATTTAATTGTTTTATTATTGATGAGAAATTATTAATTCCTTTTCTGGTAACTTTATATATATATATATATATATATATATATATATATATATATATATATATATAACATAAAGAGAATGTAGACTTGGTAAAAAAATCTTTATTCGCTTTTCGGCCAGATATTTCGTTGTCAAGAGGACAAAGTTCAACGATTTCACCTTTGAAACTCTACTAAACGCTTCCGCTATTTTTGATTCTAAACACTTTAAATTTTAGATGTATATTACTTGGAGATAGATCAAACTTTTAAAATTGATTTGAGCTCAAACCAGTAAATGTTAAGGGGTAAAAGTTGGGGTCAAATATAAAATAACTTTGACCTCTGCGGTCTCTACCAAATATCTCAGCCAATTTTTGGTCTAAACATTTCAAATTTTACATAGTTTATTCAGACATAGGATAACTT